>NW_026096176.1:0-21756 GCF_023614345.1 Adelges cooleyi | reverse complement strand
GAGGCGTTCTCTAGACAAAGGGCAATCGAGTGGTAGGCATTTTTTTCCAGCACGTGGTTTTAAATGAATTACCGTAACGATGAGTAACCTCAATAGTTTTAAGTAGTAGTCAAAATGTTTTACAATAAAAGCATTAAAACATTTTAGACAAACTATCGATAATAACAAATAGATATTATTTATTTTCTTCGTTTGTCGTGCGCTGTATAATAATTAATTCTGTAATCCATTCTAGTGCAAACTAGTTTTTTTTTCATTGGCTCATAACAAAATGTAATGTCAATAAAAATTAAATAAATCATATTGCCGTATTTTATTATTATTCGCTAATAAACATTTGTTATGTGTATCCAAGCGACGCGTAAAAAGTGTGTTTATGATTTTGGTGTTTAATATTTTACAATAATTAAACAACGTACTACATTTTGAATAATTTTCTATTTTACATATTATATTAAACACCGTTTAATTTTTTTATTTATTGTGATACGATTAATATGAGTTGTGCAAATAATTGTATTTTGTGTTATTTATCATCTACTGATTCAAGAACTAGTTACCGACGATGGTACAAGAGAATCGCGAAACTATACAATTGTTATAATGTGTTGTGAAATTTGAAACATAATGTGTATTTTAAGGTAGGTAAAAGGACATATTTTTTAAGACTATAATATAGTGAGACCAACGTTAATGTATACAGATGAATGTTGTACATTAAAAACAATTAAGGTACAAAAAATAAATGGAAGTAGTAGGAATAAAAATGCTAAGTTGACGGAGTGAATAGACAAAATAGATTAAAAGATAGTGTATAATAATTAAAAGAAATACTAACGTAATAATACATATATAGTAATGTTGAAAACAACAGCTAATTATTTATAAATTATAATTATCTATTGAACAATTTGTATAGTTTTATAATTTACTTATAAAAAAAAATCTGTTGCAAAATAAAATATACTAATGACAAACACCTGTAGGTATCATATATTTTTAAGTTTTAACTTTATATGGTTACAAAAACTACTATTGTAAAACTATTATTGTTTTTTTTCGAAAATAGGTTGGTTTTGAAAGAACTTTGTTTTGTCATTTGTGCACTTAAATGTTAGAACTATTGCATTGTAGAACCATGATTTTACAATTATATTAGATGAATTTTATGTTAACAATTGTGATAATAATATAAAAGAAAATAGAGAAATAATAGGTACAAAAAAATAATTATTATTTCGATAGTAAAAATGAGTTTTGGTCTTCAAAATAAGAAACATTTGAAATATCAACGGACAAAAAATCTAGATCTCACGATACATAAACCATAGATAAAAAAAATGCATTACATTGTTTTACTTAAACTTCTTTTATTATGATTTTTATCGATAGAATAGCATCCACAATAGTATAATATGGTTAAAATCTATAAAGTAAATATTTGTTTTATGAATGATAATAAGACCCCAAACTAAGAAAAAAATAGTCTATCTGAACTTGCGTCAGTATAATGTAAATATGAAATACATTTTTAAAAATATCAGCTGTGTAAATACTCTTGGTCGACATAAAAGCCCATTGAAAAGTCGTTATAGAAAATCATTATAAAAACAGATTAACATATTGATAAATTTATATTTTCCTCATTAGGTTCTTGTATTTCAATAGTTTAAGAGTATTACTTGTTTTATACATATTAAAAAACTTCTAAAATAGTAAGTACATATTTTGTTATACATTTTATTAAGTTTTACTCATTTCAAAAGTGTAATTTTAAGTTTAAAATGTAAATATTATTAGACCTTTTTCTCTCCTTAATAAGTCAGTGGTTTTACAAACTGCGTGGACCTGATCATATAATATTTGTGGAAAAAAAATATAACTTGTTGTAGCATTTTAGCTCCACATTGAAGCTGATGATTAAATGGTTACTGAATCGGAAATGATTTAATGTTTAATAACATTTTTGCAGATCAAAATGAAAATTTTACCTATTTTAATAGCGTTTGCCTTGGTAAATGTTTTGGTAGCTGAAATAAGTGATTATTTTATTTGTACACGTACTTACACGAGGCAATAGACAATTTTATAAAAAATTAATATTTCACTTTTTTTTTTACAGATAAATATGTAAAGGAGGTTATCCTGACAAGTCAGTAAACATTTTTTTCATATAAAGTAATCGTTTAAAGTCTTGCTTAATGTGTATAATTGTTTACAGACGAACATATTAAGCTTGTAGAAGGTAAAATATATTTAAATTTAAATAATCAAATAATAAAATGCTTACAATATTATGTTTGTCAGAGATGTTTAAATTGATTTTTAACCTAAAAATTGTATTTTTTTATAATCTATTCAAATGACTTGAACATACCAGAGTTATAAACTTAGCGTAGATTAATACTTCATTTATATTTTTATCCCGAGAAACAGTTTCTACAATTTAATTAGAACCCACTAATAATTCATTACAGACAGTGACTATTTAACCTAACAAGCTGAGTAATGTCAAGTGAAATAGAACAATACATATTAAGCTGGAGTATTCAACTATACGTCGTAGTTAAACTGACAAAACAGTTAAGTTGTAGTTCCACAAACGAACTACTCAAAAATAACTAAAACTAAATAATTAAATACTGCATATTATTGAAATAACTTAATTTAATCGATGTGATGCAAATAGGATTTTTAAGTTAGTTAAGAAACATAAATGGTCAAGCAAAGTTAGAACGGCCACCTCGCTTAGTGAGAAGAAGGGGGTGAAGAAAATATAATGTGATACGGTTTTTTCCAGTTATCTCAAGGTTTTCAACAAAAATACAGATGTATTTATTAAGTTGTTTTAATAATTCTAGTTGCATCAAAAAGTAATAATTTAAAATCTTTAATAGGTAGCACCTATTAAGAACATATTAATATAAGAAACATAATTAATCAAGAAGTGCACAATTCTCTTGTTTTCTGTAACATTTTTTATATACTAATCATATCATATCATATAATCATTAAAATTCCTAAAAAAGAACTGAGAGAAATGTTAAAATATAAAAAAAATTTGCTAAGCTGAATTTAATCCCAGGGTTTTTTAAAAACATTTTATTATTTTATTTCTTAACTGTGTACAACCACAAGTATTGCTTAAGTATTTTCTATCTTTTTTTATAGCTAAACTCATTATTTGTTTATTTTAGATGATTTGCCGGCAATCATAAAAGACATTGTCCTTAAAGGATACATTATGTGTAATTATATTTATATTTAGTAAATAAAATAATAATAATGCTAAGGCATGCTAATAGATAAAAATCTTTTAAATTAAAATATATGTTATATATATTTTTTTTTTAAATCCTAAAATAAATGTGTCTTATGCTTGACTTTTGTCTTATTATTTATTTTAAAATAAAATCTTAAATTTTATTTCTTTTAAATAATACATTTATTTTATGTTAATTTCAGTGGAAATGGCTTTCATGTTAGTAATGGCAGGTAATAATTATCTTAACATATCATGGAATTATTTCAATATAGCGTTTAGATATTCAAGTATAAAATGTTTTTGTTTTAATTTCAGGAACCAAAGAAAACGTCGATGACGATGGAATATATGGTAAATACTTAGTAAATACATTTTTCATATATTTTGTGAATAATCACACAATTACATTAAAATATGTTTTGTTTTAAATTGTAGATATGACAGCATGCCAGCGTCTTGTGCGATCACATATATATTCTGTAACAGGTAGATATAAAAATAAAATTTTTGTATACGAACAATGATTACATTTAATAATAATTGTATGGTTTAAAATAAAAATTCTTCTTTCCTGTATTATAATTTTTGCTTAATGTTTCGACGGTCGTTAAAACTTATTAAAATCATCACTTCAAACGCGGCTACTATACGTTTTAAAATTATTTTATATTGAATAAGTTGTCTAAGTATACTGAATTGTAGAATAACTGTTAAACACATTATTTTTTAACCTTGTAATTATTTGTTTTATTTTTTGGTTATAGGTATCAAAGCACCTAAGATAAACGAAGGTAATCACAATAATTATTCATGAATATGATATTTTTAAGAGTCGGGGAAGCTCCCCCGTGGCCAATATCTTGCCAACTTATTTGACAATACCTAAAAAAGTTAGAGCGCTTAAGTTGAAAAATAAATAAATGTTGTAAGGTGTATTTATCGATTTTGTAGGTGTAGTGGTTAACATTTAAAATATTGATTTAATAATGTAGATTTTAGGTATAAGTAAAAAAGGTAGGCTGTACATAAAATGGCAACATTATAGTTCTTTAAGATGTAATTCAACTATATCAATAGCGACTAGCAACTAGGGTTGGGACTAATATTCGGATTTTGCGGATATCCGGATTATTTGATATCCGGATAATTCGGATACGGATATCCGAAATCCGGATAATTTCGGATATCCGGATATCCGAAACTATCCGGATAGTTTCGGATATCAAATAATATTTCAATTATCCGTAGAACCAAAATTATCCGAATAGTTTCGGATATTCATTTAATTTTTAACCAGCCGAGTATATTTTTTTGAGTACTCAAATTTATGTATTTTTTGAAATTTTCACGGGTTGTAATATCACGTGGATGATTTTCAGATATATCCGTGTCAGTGGTTATTAACCGGCAGCGAAACAGTCGTGACAACCCCGAGGATGGACTCTGCAAAGAGTCCGAATAGTCGGTTAACAACCACTGACACGGATATATCTAAAAATCATTCATGTGATAGTAAAATTTAATTAGGTGTCATTATTTTATTATTCGGTATGTTTAAAAACACTGTATATTATTAAGGAATATTTGTCTTATAAAAATGAAATGAATATCCGAAACTATCCGGGTAGTTAAAAATTATCCAGATAGTTTCGGATATCCGAATATCCGGATAGGCCCAACCCTACTAACAACTAATTATTTGAAAACTTGTTTTTATCGTTTGTTTTAAAGGCGATTTTGAAAACGCTAATCTGTCATATTTGGGATGGGAAAGAAGACTATCAACTCTTCCAGCTATAAAAAAATTAATCCGTACTGTAATAAGTAAGTATACATATCAAATTTAATGCATATCAATTTTGATTACCATTTTATATATAAATATTTGTATAAATTTCTATAAAATTAGTCACCAACTTAAGGTATTAATTTTAATTGTATTCATTTGTAAAAAAAAGTTATTAAAAAGTTATTAAATTATTAATAATCAGAATAAAATAAAAATAATAATTGATTTACAGACAATTATTCTTTTTACAGTAAGACACAGTTAAATTTTTTTCAATAATATAACTATAGAGCGTCAACAAAATCGAATTTTATTAAAATGACAAATTTTTTTTTATGTAAAAGCTTCTGTGTTACTTATCTATTTATTATGAAACAAACAACTGTTTTATTTTACAATTTTTGAAGTTGTGTCTTACACAGAAAGAAAAGTCGTATCGAATGAGCTAAATTTAATAATATTTGTATTTTTTAGGTGAAAAAGATCCAGATTTTGCAATTTATCTCAAGATGTGTCGTTTAATAGGGTTGTTCAGAGCAATTGAAAACCCAGCTTTATGCATAATGACTGCTGGTATCGATGGTGAAAATTGTTATATAGCGGCTTTAGATGACATATACTTCATATACAGATTCTTTGAAGGAAACTATTATGAAGTTGACAAAGATGAGAATCCAGTCCATGTCCTCAATGATCAAATCAAGGACAATATGATCGAAAGTTTTTAGTGTATAATCCAATATAATTGATATATATATATATATATATTAGGGTGGTCCTTAAAAAGTAGATTTTCGAACTTTAACCTCGACGCCCCTTGAAATGTTTCTAAATACAATAAACATAAGATCAAAAAAAGAAAATTTGAAAAATATTAATTTTAACCCGTGCACTATACACAAAAGTTCATACCTGTCAAAATTGTTGCCAGAAAATGAAAATTTATTCAGGTTTTTTGGTCAAAATTAATATTTAAAATTTTTTTTTTTTATCTTATAAACATTTTAGGGGGCGTCGAGGTTAAAATTCGAAAATCTACTTTTTAAGGACCACAATAATAAAAAATATGTGGTCATATTGTTAGGTTAGGGTCGATTATTAAATATAGCTATTAAGGTTTATTGTGTATTATTTGTATTGGCTAAAAATAATTATAATGTACCCGCAGTAGTGACAATATTTGTTCGCCATACATGAGTAGGAATAAGTTGCTTAGCACCAAAAAATTCAAAATCGCCTGGACGATAAATAAACAATGCTAAAATAAATGGCCGCTAAGTAAAAAAAAAAAAAAGTCTTAAAATATATGACATAACATATTATAGCAACTAAGTAAATACCGTAATGAAATATATGTATTGTAAATCGTTGTCAACTAATTAAATCCGTCTACAAAATTTAATTTTGCCGGAAGTCTAATTCTGTTTACCTACTTCCGACCTAGCAAATACAGCACATATTATGAAAATAGTAGAAAAACTATAGCGGGAAAATAAGGAAAAGCAACCACGCCTCGCGGTGCCTTGAAAATATTGTACTTATTTGCTTGTAAATAAGAAAGTATTCAACCAACTTTTTAATAATTTTAATAACACATCTACACGACTGTCCCGATCTACTGATATCTTATATGATCATTATTTATGTCCAGCCGTTCGCTCTCAAAATTGTGTCAAAATTTATGGTTAACACCATTATCGCTAAAAACGTTGTACTTAATGACAAAAATGAACTTATAAATGTATTTTTGTTATTATAAGCTGGATACGATCAAGGCTGATCGACCGTGTATAGTAATTTATCACCATAGAAACAAACAATTAAAATAACAATTTTTCATTGCAGTCAAAGAGCAATTGTCCATTTAAAAAAAAAAAAATGTTCACATTTTTAAAAACGGTGGAGATGGTTACAAATTAATATGTAATTTTTACATTTAGAAATATTACTAATAAATGCAGTTTTTTTTTTAAAATAAACTTAAGTCGTTACATTTGAAAAGTTTTTAATAACTATGAGACGTTTCACGCTTGTATACACAAAAAAATTATACACCTTAATTTTTGAAATCCAGAAAAACACCTGATAAATTTACATATTTTTCTACTTGTAATAATTATTTTACACCTATGATCCACCCCCCCCTTGTTACTGGTTTTTATTATTTTGATTTTGTAATAAAACTTTTCGTACACGCATTTTGCTACCAAGCCGATACAATTGTCAATATTATACTTATGTGTAATCACAAATGTTTCAAGATTTAATACGCACATATAGTCATAAAACAAATATTAATCTAAACGACAATGTGTGCAAAAAACAGACACGGTACTCCTTCAAAACAAAACTCCTATGTAATTTGTACACGTGATTTTTATAAAAAAAAATGAATATATTTTGCATAAAATTCTAAAATTGTATGTTTGTGCGAGAATATTATTAACCTATGATTTATTATAACCTTCGAATTTAAAAATATAAAGTTATATTGACAAGTACTCACACAAATGCAAAAAAATAAAAATCGAGGGCAACGATTATATACATTGGTATTCTAAAAATATTTTGTTAATTAGTTATTTTGTATCCATAGTTTCACAACGTACCGTTTGTTTGAAAATGATTACACCACTTTCAAACAAAATAAATTATTCCTGAACACCTTTGCCCTCTCATTGTCTAATATACTTTGACACCAATGTGCCTCGACTTCACTTGGTGTTAAAACGAATTAAATTTTCAATATAACTGTCATGACAACATTGGTGTAAGAAATATTAAGCATATTTTCATATTAGAAGCATTCAACTTCAAACGAAAATGAAAATCGAATTCTGGTTGTATTAAATTGTCTATTAAACACTGGACTCGGTTAGCAGTAACTAACAGTTGAACAAACTGAAGCTTCAGGTTTTTTAAACTTCCAATAACTAAACTGTCGATATAATAGTATCATATTACACAATGTTATAAAGAATGAATTAACTTGTGATAATAACCGCTTTTATAGTTATTTCAACATATTTCATTGAGTGTGGTTAATAAAAACGGATTTTACAAACATTTTAAGCTACTGCGTTTTGGAAAACCGGAGAATTGTGAAGAATTACAAGAGGAAATGTAATATCCATACAAAGTCATAGCAAATGAACAGATAGATGCATCATAATATTAAAAATAAAAACAGCTATGTAAATAAATAAACAAAGGCACTGCAAAATTTATAAACGCCAATATTCAAAAGTCGCTAAAAATAGTTACTTTAAAATAGTTTAACAAACAGATCAATTGTTATTTTGCTCATGAATGTCCCTATTTCGGTAGTTGAAGTTTATTACTTACACTATATTGTACTTATTAATCATCTTCTGACATTGTAAGCACATTTTGTAGACAACATTAGTTTAAGTGTTACTAATTATTAGCTTCGATGGGGAGCTGAAAAGGTACTTACAATGATATGTTTTTTTTAATTTGATGAAATCAAATTTAGACGTTTTTTTATTTTTGTGGTTCACCGAGTTTGAGTACAAGAAGAAAAGTGAACACATATTTGTAAAACCAATATCTTTACAACTCCTGTTAGAAGCTTATGGTGACTGAATCTAATACCTACATAAAGATTAATTGTTTATTATAATTTTTTGCAGATAAAAAATGAAACAATTATTTATTTTAATATCATTCGCATTGGTCGGCCATGTTTTGGTCGCTAAATTAGGTGATTATTTAATTTTTGCAATCGTTGTAGAAATCTACAAAAAAAAAAATCAATATTAATTTTTTTTTTACAGATGACTATATTCAGCAGGTTCTCATAACAAGTCAGTAGAAACTTTTTTTTGTACAAAAAAATATTTTATGTTTTAATATTGTTGTACAATTTATCACAGACGATGACATCAAGCAAGCAAAAGGTAACATTTGTTTAATTTGAAAATAATAAATAATGTCTAAAAAAAAAATACTATATTTTAATGTCTTTGGTATGTTGTTTGGATGACTTGTCAAATGATTTTTAAATTAAAAATCTTTGTTTCTGTAGTCTGTTTAGGCTAAGAATGAATGAGATGAGTGAACCAGTGTTTTAAACACAATGTGACCTATGCAAATCAAATAATTTCTATTTCTGTTAAAGGAGTAGTATCTATAATTTACTTACCTACAGACAGATTTAACCTAACACGACAAGTAGCATTAAGTAAAATGGTTACCATACTTTAGAGCATGTGGCTCACTCTTTTTCTGTAATCTTTAATATTTATTAATATTCCATTTGAGACTTTTTTTATGTGATGTAATAAAATTGTTTGTTTATTCCAGAATTCCTGCCGACAATAATTAAAAATATGGTTGCGAGATCGGATGTATATGGGATGGGTATTAAAATTATATAATAAATAAACATTAAACATATAATAACGAAAAAGCATGCTAGAAGATAAAAGTTTTTTCAAATTATATAAATGATTGTAAAATCTTAAATTTTAAATGTTACTCTACATCTTTTTATTTCAACGTAGAGTTTTTTTATTTTAATTAAAATAAAAAATAATATAAAATATTTTTAAGTTATACTTTTACGTTATCTTAATTTCAGAGGCAATGGCTTTTATGTTGGCAGTACCGGGTAATACCTTAACCTTTTATGCAAAATTTCACAGGTTTTTGGTACCCCCCCCCCCTCCTAAATCTAGCTTCTGACTTAAAAAATTAACTTTTAATTATTACTGTGAGTCATTTTTTCAAAATCTATATAATATGTCTGTATATTCTTTGTGCTAGCCAGGAAAGTGAACGCAGAGAAACCGAGTTCGAGGGTGTTGGCCACACTGTAATTTTTGTATTTTTCTTCGACTTTTTTGTACTTAAAAAATTATTAAAACTTGAGGGGGGGTATTATATTTACACTCTTTACATGACTTGAGGTTACTCCCACTTGGATGTCTTGACTAGTAACCTCAAGTCATGTAAAAGTTTTTTGTACCCTTTTGTCAACGCCTTCCGAAAATCCATCACAACCAAACGTTACCAAATGAACTGTGAACTACGTTCTTATTTTAATTTTTTTTTTACATTAGAATAATAGAATAAATGTAATGCCATGAATAAATACTTTGACGTTATGTTAATTTCAGAGAAAATTGATTGTGTATTGCAAGCGCCAAGTAATATTTTTCTTAACATTTTATGAACATGTTATTAACATAGTTGTATTATTTGATACTCGTTAAGTACAAAATGTTTTTATTTTGGTTTCAGAATTTACTTACCAAGACCCTGATGGTAAAATATAATATTATTTTTCAACATAGTTACTTGTTATTGATTAAGTAAAACATGTTTTAATTTTAATTTTATGCTACATTATAATTGAGAGTGATTTATTAATCAATCATTTACTCTATCTTATGGCAACTAGTTGTGTTATAATACATATTTTTTTATCAAGGTTGAAATTCTGATACTAAAAAACTGACACTAGTCTACTTGCCTAAGTATCCTATTGTTTTTCAGTTGAGTAAACATTTGCTGGTAAAACTTACTAATAGTAGAAATATATAAGGGTGTTACATTTAACTACAGTTTTTAAATATAGCTGTTATTTGATATTCATTGAGTACAAAATGTTTTTGTTTTATTTTAGAAAGTGAAAACTCAGATTCTGATGGTAAAATAATAATGCATTAAAAATTTTTAATATAGTTATTTGATATTCATTAAGTACAAAATTTTATTATTTTTTTTTTAGAAAGTGTAAACCCAGATTCTGGTGGTAAAATAATAATGCATTTTGAAGGTAAACATATATTTAAAATATTGATATATATCATAAGAAATTATTTACATTAAAATTAATTTATTTTTCAATGTTAGATAAGTTAGAGTACCAGAAAATGATGCAATCAGCAATAAGTGATGTAACGGGTAAACAAAAAAATTAAACTTTTTATAGGAACAATTATTTTATTATTATAATATGGTTCTAAGTAATAATGATAAATATTGTAAGTTTAGCCAAAACCTTTTTTTTTATGATAGTCCAAATCTTTATTTTAAATGAGACTACTAGAAGTTCATACATTATTGTCTAACGGTATTTTTTTAATAAAATTATGAAGTATGCATGTAGATAATATTATAACAATAAGGGCTTTATTTTTTATTTAACAGTCTGTTTAAAGTAAATGTCATAGAGAAATTATAAACAAAAAATGTTACTGTATGTATATTATTCTACATTTTCTTACAGATCCAAATCTAAATCAAAATCTTGATCCGCCTATTGTTCCCGGAAGAGGTAATCATGAATTTATTCGATAGCCATAAATATTCCTTAAGTGTTAGATTATCAAGATTGCAAAAAACTGCTACCTCCAAAAACATATAATGATTCAATGTTTTTCTGTGAAACTGAGAAATTTAACGTGTGTGTTGATTTTTTTTCAAAAATGTTTAACTTTAACATTTCATAATTCTGCTAAAGAAAGTATGAACTGTAATTAATAGTCGAAAATTGAGTGCGGCATTGATATTCATTTCAAGTTGTCGTTTCAGTAATTGTCAAAAAGAAATGTTTAAATACCATATACCTAATGTAATCAAATTTGTGATAATATCTATGGGTACTGCTTAACTTTTACCATTATTAAACGGCACTATAGATATGGGAGCGGATGATTAAAACATTGTCCAAATCGCTAATTCAAACGAGGCTACTAGATGTTTTTACATTATCTTACACTGATTGAATTGATTAAGTGTTTTCAATTTTAGGATGAATGTGATGGATATAATTTAAAAATATTTTTTTTTAATCGTATAATTGTTTAATATTTTGGTTACAGCACGTATCGGTTCACCTACAGTAAAATTAGGTAATCACGATCATACATGAATTTTTTCTTAGGTTTTGCTAACTACCGTATAGCACGTTGGTTAGTCTATTTGTCCTGCCAGTTTCATTAAACCAAATGCGTGTTACAAATTAAAAAACTGAGTGTACTGTTTGAAAGGTTGAAAATAGGGTCAATTAAATTAACTCAGACTTTGAGTGACATAACTAAATTAAAAAAAAAGAAGTGCAAAAATAGAGTATTTAATATTTTTTAGGTACTAGTAACAGGTCGTGCAAAAATTGAAAGAATTACGTTGTTACGCAATGTTTTGTGATATAATCAACAAATTTTATTTTTATTACCGATTATCAATAATTTATGTTTTTTTGCAGAAAATTTAGCCAGTCTTTTAGGAGAGAGAACAATTCATCCGACAAGAACTCTAAAAAATAGAATCATCCGTTCATTTGGTAAGTGTTTATATGGTATTGTAATGACTTTAATATAAATATAAATATATATATATATATTATATATAAACCAATGAAAATAATTTGTTTAAAAAAATTGTTCTGTTACAATAATAATATATAATAATGTCTGTTTATTAAGGTATCTTTATATCCTATTATATTATACCAGCCAATGGTAACATTATGACCATAATTATTTGTCTTTGTTCGTGTAGCGTGTTTTAATGTCAATTAATTTTCAAGGTGTTTAATGGGTATAAATGATTCAATCGCAAGCAACTAACTATTTGTTTGTTTGTAATTAAGATCTGACTTCTTTGGGCAGTGCTAGAAGAGATATGACTTTAGAAGCTATAACATTGTTAATACGTAAGTGTACATACAGTATATATGATGTTAGTCATGTTCAGATTACATTTTATCTGTTCGATATAGTTCTTCGATTGCCTACAGATCCTTTGGGTTTTTATGTCCATTCTATTTAACACCAATTTTGTTGCTTAAAAATCACCTACCTAATATGTTATATCCAGATCTTACCTATATACATAGAAATATATTATATCTAACCCTATGTATTGTTTTAATTTTCTACGATTTATTATACACGTGTTTTATTGTGTGAAATTTTGTCTTGTAAATTAAGAAAATTAGTAAGAAATAAGCTAAATTCGGTAATTTGTTTTCAAGGTCAAGACGATCCACTTTTCCAGGATTTGAGGATGATGTGTCGTTTAGTAGGAGTATTTAGAAGCATTAAATACCCACTTACATGTATAAACATTGCTGATCTTGACGAAGACTTTTGCATTTTAATAGATGAAACGTTCGTAGGAGGTCACGTTTATAAATTCTTTAATGGTGAACTTTGGAAGGTAAAATTAGAAGATTTTTCTCCAGTTAGGCGTTTTTCTTCTGAGTTTCAATAACCTAAGAATTAGGAATTATTATAATAACCTATTTCATAGTGATATTTTAGTTTTGTTTAAACAATTGTTTGATACCGCACCGATTTCTAAATTGTCAATAAATTTAATGTACTTCACAATAAACAGTTTAAATCACTATAATTAAAATATTTGTTGCTTATGAATTGTATACTGTTATTTAATACTGCCCCTAACTTTCTTACTGTGTTGGTTTTTTAATGTGCTTAGTTTGGACTGTACCGGTTTGAATAGTACTAACCACTGATTGGCATTGAAGGGTTGTTATTTGTCATGTCATTAGGATGACAATTGTGCGTTTAAAGTATAAGCGTATAGCTGACACTGTTTAGGCTATACAAATTAAAATAACAAAATGTTATTTATATTTATAAATAACATTTATAAGAACAAGTACCTCTCAAGCCGTAAATTCCCATTCTAAATTATTAAATATTATGAATAAGTTTCAGTCTTCATGGTAAAAAACGTTTTAAATATCATCGGAAAAAAATCTAGACCTTAGGTTAAAATCTTAGACAAGAAAAAAGCAAAATAAATTCATTACATTGGTTAAAATATTATACCTAAGTAAACATTTGTTTTACGAGTGATGTAACCGCATATACTTCAAATACAGATACTTTGATGGAAATTATTATGAAGTTGACAAATATGACAATCCAGTCTATATCCTTGATGATCAAATCAAGGAGAATAACTAGATAATTGATAGTTTTCATAGTATATTTAGATTTGGGAAATTTTAAATTAAAATAAATTAAATTCGAAAAAAAATTGTTTTGTCTTACATTATTTTAATAGTTAATTTGTATACTAATTAAATAAATAAATAATGTATATGAATAGATTATGTATGTCTTTGTATACAACATTTCAAACCTTATAAAATAACATATTTTGTAATCTATTCGTTTGGTTTTTAATGTATAATAACGATATGGGTTTTATTGGCATTAATTATGGATTTTTTGGTTGAAAAAAATATGTGGAAATATTCTTAGGTTAGGTTCGATTATTAAAAATAGCTAATTACAATATTTGACTGTCATAGTAATTATGTGGCTTAGCAACAGAAAATTTAATATCGACTGGATGATAAATAAACAATAACCATTTCTTGTATAACGTCGACTTGAATAGTAGTTTTTCTCTTGATATAAATAAATCAATTACTACAACACGGTATAATCTACACGGATTGAAAGAAGCTTTTTAGAATCTAAACCTACAACTTTTCATAGACTATCATTATGAACATAACACGATTTAATTTTTATCATTTTTAATTTAGATAGTTTGAAATTTAATAAAATTACCAATTTTGTGAGTAAAGGTTCGTTTGTTAACCAATTAAACGGCTGTTGCCATAGGCAATTGTAGTGCATATCGGTCCAGAACACCAGCGTACTAACTCGATTAAAATCAGGAGTTACCATAAACGAGAATCGAGCTGAATGATATTTTTATAACAGTCTTATTATTAATGAAACCATTTGGTTTGACATACATGTATAATTTTTATTTGTATTGTTGTATTTATTTAGTATTGTTTATCGAATTCGTGCCTTGGCCTTAATTTTTTCTTGCTTTGAAAAACACTGGTGTGGTACGATGTGCGTTTCCATATTTGCACTGTTTACATAAATGAAAATATAGTAATCGTTTATATAATTTTTTTTTTTGCAAGTTATAAGACTGTAAACATTATTTAGATACCCATATTGAATTTGCGCTATTATAATGTACACCTGACGTCGACAAATGCAGTTTTGTTATGAATTTCATGGCCAACCTGACCTATTTACGATATTCTAAAATAATTAAAAAATTACTTATGTGAATCGTTTTTATCATACACTAATATTTTTAGGTAATTTTATTTTTTTCCCTCCGCTAACATGATTTAAGGTGGGCTGATTTTGGAATCTCTTATAGCAACCTGTTTAATAACTTAAATATGCATGCATGTTTAGATATTTTTTAGAGTAAAGTAGAATTATATTGAACTTTGAAGTTATTATCAAGTTGACAAAAAGGAGAATCCATGTCTTTGATAATCAAGTAAAGTAATTTGATAATTTGTTTTTACCTATCTTAAGTTTTCATAATGTATAATTCAGTATAATTTTACATATTGTAATATATATATTAAATTGTATTCTTATTTTAAATCTTATTTAACAGTTAATTTGTATACTAGTTAAATACATGAATAATGTACATGAATAATTTATTTGTGCCATAAAATACAACTTTTCAAACCTTATAAAGTAACATTTGTAATCTATTCTTTTGATGATTTTTAATTTATAATAACGATATAAATTTTATTTGCATTGATTATGGACTTTTATGGTTGGACAAATTTGTTGTAATACTTTTAGGTTAGGTTCGGTTATCAAATATAGCTATATTCCTATATTATTTACATTGGCTAAAAATAATTATAACGCTCCCGCAGTAAAAGTAATATTTGTTCGTCATACACCAGTAATAAGTTGCTTAGCAACAGAGAATTTATTTAAATTCGTCTCGAAGATAAATAAACAATAATCATTACTTTTACATACTCAAACAATTGTTTTCTTAATAAAGTTCAGTGATTTCTTGAGAAACACATGTATATTATTGGTTTACCGTGACTTTTCCAATGGATAACAGTGTTCGAAAGGATTGTGACGGCAGAATTTTTGCAAACAGCGGCTGTCGAAAAAGTCAATTGTCGACCAATTTGAATGAACGTGTATCTGATAATTTGTACTGTATTTATTATTTACAAAGTAAGAACATATTCAAACGGAAATGCATACAATTATCTAATAAGCTTTGATAATAAATTATAGCTATAATACCTAATCTTATAAAAATGTGTAGTTTATTTCTTATGATGAACAATTTGTGCCTGAAATTTTTTACTAACAATAAAAAGTATTTTTTTTAGTAGTTTTTTGTTTGTAGTTTGTAACTTATTATTATGTTATTTTCCTCGTCATACCTCACATTATTATACATTCCTTCTAGTAAATGATAAAAATTTAAAATCGATGCTGATCAGTCAATGTTGACTACAAAGTTATAAGTTCATTGGGTTTCAAGTAAAGGAACTTTACTTCCTTCGATTTTCTATGCTATTAGCAAGTTGCACAACAGAACTGTTTACATTACAGCTCTGTTATTCAGTTCGGTTATTTATTAACTATTACAGCTGATATCAACGCTTGGATATGAACGAATAACATTTATTATGGAAGCTATTATGAAAATAGTAAGTAAATATTCAAATATTATTAAAACGGTTTTGCTTTCTTGAACGTATAATTTACTAATTAAAATCATTTATGAGAATAATTTTTATTTTATTAATAATTCTTTCGTAACAAAGAAAACTAGTATCTAGTAAGCTAAAGTTTGAAATTTGTTTAAAAAAAAAAGGTTTTATATTTTAAGGTAACGTTGAATCTCTCTATTGGGTTGTTCAGAAGTTTGATAAATTTCCAAAGTGACTTATATACGGTCAAGGCTGAGGTGGAAAATGGTATTTGTGAACTAACTACTATAATGGACATTGTTAGCCATCACGTACATTTTGTGGGCGGAATTGATGAAGTCCTAATTGACGATGATTCAATAAGACTAGAAAAATTTAACTAGCAGTTGGCATCACAGTTTATGCCACATGTTAAAGTTGAATCATTAATCAAGTTTTTGCTTACCGCACAAATATCCAAATTGTCAGTAATTGTATGTGTTTCATAATAAACAGTTTTTCTCAATATCATATTGTTATACAAATTATATTGTTGACATTTGTTGATTTGTGTACAGGATTGCAACTACTATATTCAGATTCGCATCGAAGAGTTTTTTTTTTTTTTTCTAAACAAAGGTTTCTCCTTTTACCAAAACGTTATAAATGTTATGCACTTAGGGCATTTTTGCATAAAGCCATTCATCAAGTTTAATGTAGAAATTGATCAGGTAGTACGTCTGCAGGCGGCCTGTCAGGCTAAGGTCGGTTTTCAGTTGTGATTGTAAGTCCTCGATTTCGGGCTAAGCCTGCAGAACGGTGATCAGACTGCCCTCGTACGCCAGTTGGATAGAAACATCAGCAGCAGTCATCTAGTAATCATTTTATTGATAAATATTATACTTACACATTTTATGCATGGGACCCTAGTACATTTTCTTAATAAAATACTATTCTAGTGCGGTGTGTTTGGGAAAGTTTAGCCTTTTTATAATACATTGTTCTAGACAAATGTATTTTTTGTTAGGTTAAGTAATAGCTGTTCTGACAGTATGCGTCTCATATAATATTGTCCGTGAACGACAGCACGTGCAACGGCCTAGTGGCGTTGGACTCACGCTTGTACCGTTTGCGCCTGGACGCAAACACGACCGAGTCGTTAGCCGTCAGGATGCGCCGGACGAAGTAGCCGAAGTGTTCGGCCGGCACAATTTGGTACCGCCGGACCAGCGCCTGGAAATCGTTGCCCGAGCCTGCCGACGAGTTGATCGGTAGTAAATTTGCTGGAAGCCGGTCAGGCTCAAGTCGGTTACAAGCAGTGACTGTTGGTTGTCGATTTTGAGTTCGGCCTGCGGGATGGTGATCAGGCGGGGCCCAGGTACGCCAGTCGGATTGGAACACCTGCTGCGGTTTCCGCAGCCGATCAACGTGCCGAACGCGTAGAAAAACACTGACTGCCGGTCGCAGAACACGGACGGTTTGTCGTAGAACAGGAACGCCGATGGACAGGACATAGTACGACGTCGGCGGCGACGGCCACGCTGCTAAGTGACCGACGAGTATTCCACATCGTAGTCGCACCAAGCGGATGGGTCGCGGTCGATGGCGCTGGGCAGACCCAAGTGAAGCAGTCCATTTGGACATTCTTGTTGAAGTCCTCTTCGGAATCGCCGTCGAACATCCGGATGAATCGCCCGAATGCCAAGTCGGCCTTGCGGGACTTGACCTGTTTGGCGATCATAGACATCATCGTCAAACAGCAGTGTTTCGGTGGCCATGCTCACCGCTCAGTCTCACGCGGCCATTCACGACGGACACCGGAAACTGGTGCCGTTCATCTACTGCTGGAGGAACAGACTACGCGCAACTCGGATCTGGTCAATGCCCATCCGGTCGGCGTCTGCATCACCATAGACACCGGCAGCCTATGGACGCCTAAACACTTTAACGGAAATCTGTAAATTTCATTTTTTGTACAAAATAATTACACTGTGCACATTAAGGCTGGTCCATATTTTTTAACTTGACTCTATTTTTATAATAATTACTATTACGAGTATTTTAATTTGAGCGAAAACATTTCCAACTGAGAAGTCTTCTTAATAAGTTTAAAGTACTGTACAGTGTTTTTCCAAACAATGTTCCTTCTGCTGGGACTTGATAACATTATTGTGTATAGGTTTTTGACAGTAATTAAATTTACAAACACAAAAGTTTAATTTAATTTACAAATAAATAGTTATTTTTTTTGTTAGATATTATTTTTTAACGACCTTAATACAGTATAATATGGGCATGACCAATGAATTGTCCAATAAAAAGTTTGCTTTGTATCTAATAATTTAACTCTTAAGTACCAAGAGAGCACAAAAATCTTCATATTTTATCATAAGACTTTTGAAGAATTTAAAAATATTAAAAATATTTTTTTTAAAGACATTTGAACTTTCGTGTAAATTTTTTATTTACAATTTATTCGAATAATATTTGTCATTCGAATAAATGTTTTCTTTGACATACTGGTTTTATATATTTTATAAATTTTAAAGTTATGTATTGTATTTATAAAAAATAATGCTCTAAAAATAATTGTTTAAAAAATATCACTTACAAACTATTTAAATAATATATTTGAAAACGATTCGAATAGATATTACTCAAAAAATAATATTATTTATACGATTTATTCCAATGATACACAACTCCGTTTTTGACTAGCTCAAAATTCTAGTATTTTGCCCGTTTAGAACTATAAGTTTTCACTTAACTATAGTTTTCGTATTAAAGTATTGAAGATTTAATTAGAATTTCTAAATGGTTTATAAATTGATAGGTGGCAGCGTAATAGGTAAAATAATAATGTAATAAAAAAAAAAACTACTTCTGTACTGAAGTTGACTTTAAATATCTCCACTGATAAGGCAGAATGCGATAGTTATTTTTCAAATTACCTGACGACTCTGCTGTGTATGGCAGAAGTGAAGAAAATCTATTACTGATTGTATATTATGTTGGTTTGGGGAAATGTATACAACAGCCATGAGTATTGTTTGACCATTTAGTATAGTTTACACATACTGATAGGCCTTATGGCGCTCTTCATATTCCTATTGTTGTCACGCGTATGTGTTAGGCATAGCTTATATGTTTCAAATGTTTTTTTTTGTGTGAATCGGAATTCGGAATCAAATTCCAATTTATATATTTTACGTTTCGTCCTAAATATATAAATATATCTATTTTTGTCCATATTAATTTATTATTTTTTTAAATTTAAATATCAATTATAATATGTAGTTGTAAATTATTTTAATTTAATCACACAACGAAATGACATGTACGAAAAGAGAGAAAAAAACACAAAAAGTTTTTAGATTAAATAGTTTTGAACTGCGGTCAATGAACATCTTACAGTACTGCGTTACGCTCTTGTCCATGATTTTAATTTACAATTTTATTACTTAAGTACAATCAATACATCAATTATATTCAACAAAAACAATTTTTATTTGTTTTGTTACGGCCTAAATGTTTTTTTTTCTAACTTTGTAGTCTTTTTTATTATTCACTGTTTATAAAAATTTCATTTATATTTTTTATTAAACAATCACCTATTCAATTTAAGTTACGATCCATGTAATGTATAATATATAATACTAAAAGTATAGTTCTAATTTTTTATTCTATTTATTCATTTATATTTAACCTTACTTGTATAATACAAACTTTTCGTAAATAATATAACTATTATAATATATTTTTACATTGTACTAATCATGACAATTATTAAATCAAAACAACTTTACACTTAACCCTTGCCGCGTTAGGCGATGACAATATTACAAAATTGTATTGAAACAGCTGTCGCGTATGGTGAGGCATTGTCCGATGTGGTCACTTAACATACACCCCTAGTACCATTGGACGCATATCCGAAATAAATGTATACTTCCGTTTACCGATCAAATTCACATCCGTTACCCCTACTTCCGGCATTTGCACAAATGCCGGAATTTGACATGGCTGCATGAGCATCTTTCGGGACACCATTGAGACTGTCTTGGCACCTACTTTTAGGGAAACTCACCTGTGCAAGTTTATGTGTTTGTTGTTGAGCCCGAACACCGGGGTTTTATTAATGAACACGTTGAACCCGGCGTGCCACAATTGGGCCATGATCAATGGATCGACTTGGTACACCTGTACGCTACCTGTCTGCGATGGCACCACGACGGCCACGTCCATGAGCAGATACTACCAGAAACTCTCGAGTATCACTTGGATATGATGCACGTTCATCCGGTCGTTGCACAGGATCGAGGTGTGGTCGCTGAGCGGCAGCTTGCTCAACACCGGCGCGTTGTCCACTGGCCCTCGCCGTCTTACATGTACACTAGTTAGTTGGCCAGCGACAAGTTGTCGGGCGAAATTAACAGCCTGGGGTGCACCAACCCTGTCAACAGTTGCTGGCCCAATTTGCTGCGTACCATCTTGTCGACGAACAGCACCGCTGACCGAAATCCCACGTACACGTCGATGATCTTGTTGGTGGACCGAACGACAATGAACAGTTACACTTCAGGCAAAAGTGTTCTTGACCAAGATGTTCTGCGATATCGATGGGGATGACAAGGCGGCGAACAGTGTTAGAGCTACAAACATGATTGTTGGTCAGTTCTAGGTTTGAATTAAAAACAGAAGGTATATTATATATATATATATACACAAGTATTTATCATTCAAGTATTTTATATATTTATTAGTCTATATATTTTATATATATATATACCTTATTAGAATAAAAAATGAAAAATAATTCTAACTATTTACTATTCTAACATAATTTATTAGTTAAAGAATACATAAATTTATATTATTATTTTACAAATAGGGAGACTCAACAAGAATTTTACCAATTTTGTCTTATAGTTGTTATATTTTTTTTATCTAAACTTTGTTAAGAATTCTATATACTTAATTTTATTATGGAAATAATTGTTTTTATTATTTATTAATAGTTATTGATATTTATATTTTATTGGTATTTTTTATTTTGTTTTTGAATTAAAAGAAGAATAGATAGAGAAAATGAATGAAATTAAGTATATTATGTGTATTTGTGTGTTCTATATTGTTGTTTCATTTGTCAGCATCATAGCTGCCGTGGGCGCGACGATCTCGCATAACCAA
>NW_026096175.1:0-22863 GCF_023614345.1 Adelges cooleyi | reverse complement strand
GAATTTTTAAAGCCACAATACAGCCTTATTAGTGGGATATTTTTGGTAACCTTAGTAACGAGAACCATGGTAAACTAGGTTACCACAACCATGGTAACCTAGGTAACCACAACCATGGTAACCTAGGTAACCACAACTGTGGTAACCACGGTAACCACAATCATGGTAACCTTAGTAACGAGAACCATGGTAAACTAAGTTACCACAACTGTTGGTAACCACAACCATGGAAACCTAGGTAACCACAACCATGGTAACCTTAGTACCCAGAACCATGGTAACCTAGATAACCACAACCATGGTAACCTAGATAACCACAACCATGGTAACCTTCATACCCACAACCATGGTAAGGTCAAGGCGTAGTTTAAGGTCAAATTCAAGGTTAAGGAAGAGGTCAGATTTTTGAAAATTTTGAGCTAGGTTGAAGTTTTGGTTGTTTGTAAATTTTGAAAGTTAAAATCATACAAATGGGCGATTTGACCGGATATTCTGATTGCTGACAAAATTCTCTTGAGAGTGGTCTAGGTTTGAGCGGATTTAGTGCAAAAATGTTGAATTTATGTAGGTTTTAGTGTGTTTTTGTGTTGGACATACCTTGGGTAAACCTAGTTTATTCTTCCTATTTAAAAATGTTTGTACTATCAACTCTAGTGATGGAAAATAAATCCGGATTTTCTTAAAATCCGTAAAAGCCGGTTTTCGGTTTTCAAAGTTCAATGAAAAAAATCCGGATTATACGAAGAATCCGGATTTTACGAAGACTCTGGATTTCACGAAGAATCCGGATTTAACGAAGAATCCGGGTTTAATTACAAATCCGGATTTCAAAATTTGAACTTAAGAAACCGTAACCTGGGTTTAAATAAAAAGCCAAATTACCGATTTTAAAATTTATAATGCCATTTTGTAATTACTAATTCAGCAGTTCAATATGACCAAATTATTCAATTTAGTTGACTTTTAATCCTCTATGAAATGCTATTATCGGACCCCTTCAACTAAATTACCCTAAGTTATATGTTTCTAATGAACTTTAAGTTTCATATATGTAATCTAGCTTAAATACAAAGTAAGTATGCTGTATTACAGTTCACTATTTGTGATATATTGAAAACAATTACCTATTTAAAAATTGTAAGCCATATTTGAGTAGTTTTTACATGCTTTTCTTTAACTCGCTAACACGTACGTACGTCCGTACGTCTGTACGTTTGTACGGATATTTTTCAAATCTTGCAAAATTAATTTAACCCACTTCCTGATGTCGTAGAAGGCTGAAACGTGGCACAGACACTCATCTCGGATGACACTATAATATAATGTTATCATATTGGGACTCGGGCATCCAGGTCGCCCTACACAGGGTTATATGTGGGGGTCATTTCACTAAAATTGCATGTTTTTTTCAAATCTTCTAAAATTAATTTAACCCACTTCCTGATATCATATAGGCTGAAATTTAACCTAGACACTCATTTTGGATGACAATACAATGTTCCGTCAAAATATTGGGACCTAGACATCCAGGTCGCAAATGCCGGGGGGTCAAATATGGCGGCCATTTCACTAAAATTTAATTTTTTTTTTCAAATCTTCTAAAATGAATTTAGTAATCTATTCACCAATTATTAAGTACCTTTAATAGGACTAAAAAGTAAAAAATAAAATAAATAAATAAATAAAACTTTGTTTTTAAAAACATGCTTTTCTAAAAATAGTTTAAAGTGAACTAAAAATTAAAAAATAATTTTATTACAAGAACAATTTACCAATCAACTGCAGCACATTTTATTTTAAATGTCAATTACTTTAAAAACAGCTGAAAATTAACTACAATTTTATATAATGTAATAGGTTCTACTACTTAACTATTTATATCAAAAAGTATTATTAGTATTATTATTATTTATTAAGATTTAAGACATATACAATTCCAGATTGACTTATTATTTTTCCTAATTATATATATATATATATATATTGTGTTGTGTATTTTTCATATTATTACAACTTATTGCTCTAATCTATTATAAAAGTGTCATTGAGACTTGTAAATCGTGTTTATACATAATGTTCTTATAACTATAAAAACAGATACCTAATTTACTAATTCAATAATTAAATATTTTTTTGTACACTACATAAACGCGTTGTACATAATACCAAATAATTAACAAATATAATTTATTTATTATCGTAAAAAAATTGAAATCCAATCTACGAATTTATAATGAAAACTCCGAAATCCCGATTTATAATGAAAACTTCGAAATCCGGATTTATAAAGAAAACTTCGAAATCCGGATTTCGATGTTCAAATACTACAACTCCGGATTTCGAATTTCGAAGTTTAAAACTCCGGTTTTTTGAACTTCGCAAAATCCGGATTTTCCCATCACTAGTTCAAATGAAGGATGTTTAACATATTGAATACTCTCTTTGTTTGAGTATACAATGATGTGTTCGATATAAATTTTATTATAAAGTCCAGACACCGTTATCTTAATTTATATGCAGAGTATAATACAGTAAATAATTATAGATTCTACAAATAAATAATAAATTAGCCTTAGTAAGTTTTATCCTTAACAATACCTGCTATTGTCTAATAACTATAAATATATATATAAATAATGTCATGATAATAATTGAATAGTTTTATAACATATTCAATATTTTTGATATTTTCATTTTAGTCAGTTATCAATAAATCAAGGTATATAACTATTTTCTTTTTAAAAGTAACGCAGTTACATCTTATATGAATCATAATTCATGAAACACAATTTTGTATCTCTACACAGTTTTGACCTCTAAACTTTAAGTTATCCAGATTAAAATATTTTTGAATATTGAAAACCATATGCTCAGTTTTATTCAAATTCAACTATAAGAAACTCGTAAAACCATGTAAATTTTTTAATATCTAAATATTATATTACTTCATTATTTGGGATTTAATGATTTTTCAAATATTTTTGATAGAGGCAGTGATAACGATATTGGTTTATAATGGCTACAGTCTAGTAATTATAACTAGAGCCCTAGTAATTATAATTACCGACTGAAATAATAGATAATAATTACTGAACAATTATTTATTTCCCGTTTTGTGTATAGGAATGGAGACACATTTGTTAAAACTATTTGGGCACTTACCTGAAGATAATGATAAATTAAATACCTACAACTTCTGTACTTTTCATTGTTAAGTACAACTGTTTAACAGTATAAAGTTAGAATTATCTTCTACTAGTGTGATCTAGTATTTCTAACCAAAACTATGGAGGTATAAGATATTCCTAACACAATTATACCATTTTTTAATTAATGATAAATAAAAATGGGTTTATATTATCTGTTTTTAAATGTTCACTTAGTTAAAATAGAGTTAACCTGACCGCTTGATATCCAACCTTTTAATTTCTGATTTGATAATTTTATTATATACATATTAGTGGAATTGGAAATAGCCTCATTAATTTTCCCATTAAATATATCCAAAGCTACGTCTATATCATTTAAATTTTCACAACTTGACCAATCTTAAGTAAATATTAACATACTTAAATCAGTCTTATTATAACTTATTTAACTTTTTGTGGGCAAAAAGAGCTTTAATAGCAGATCTCGATGAGAACGAGATAAGAGATAAATAAATATGATGAGATGCTGAAACTTGCAATTGTATCTATTTATTTTATAATATGTATTATTTCTATTTTTTTATAATATAAGAAAAGTATACATTTCTTAATAAAAGGAATGTAGACAGTTTTTGTGTGGTATTAAAACTTTAAGTTCATCGTAGAGACTTGGTTATCGCTAAGTAAATGGCCATATTAAATGAATAAGTACATAGATTAATAAAATATGGGCTATGCAATCTTCTAACAAATGGACATTTTCATATCAAAAGATAATTGTTAATTTGCAAATTTATATTGACCAAAAATTGAATCATATTTTTAAACCATATGAATAACTTTCACTGAACAAATTCATATTGTTTAGTTTGGTTTCTTTAATAAAAATATATACCCAGAGTAGCTTAATACAAACTAACTTCTGTAAAATATTAAGTGAATAATAATTATTTTAAAAACCTACTAATAGATTATAAATCACATTCAGTCCTGCAAGGTATTTTAATACAGACATTTAAAATACGTTATTTGGTATTGAATACTATTTTTGATAATTTGTTATTAATTATTTAATTATTATATATACATATAATTTGTATGGTACGGGATACTATTTAGTTAGTTTTCCTTTTTTTTTAATTCAGTAAGACAATCCAGTCTGATTTGATAATCTCACCAACATAAAAGCAAGATTGCATTAAATTACATTATATATTTATTAAGTATGACGTTTATACGATTATGACCCTAGTTTGATCATTTTTATTAATATAACAGAATTGTTTAATCTAGTTTACAATAATTTTATATTATGAAATATTCTTATTATCTACCTATTACCCCATGCAAAAGGGCCGTACAACAATTTTTTTTCTTATCACAAGTCTTTATCCGGCAATAGGTTCACTTTGGACTATAAATTTATAATGTATATATTGATTTGTGTAGAAACTTGAAAATTAAATATGAGTTTTATTCTAGTTATTTAAACTACAAGTGTCATCTGTTCCGTTTTTCTTGCTTTAATATATCTTTTAGGTACCAAATTTTGTTAATAATATATCTTGTAAACGACAAGATTGAAGACAAAGCTCATTAGCTCCTACCTGTATTCTTTAACTACAGAATACATATGTAAGATGTGGTAAAACTAATTTATACTTGACAGCCAAATTTTGAAATCGTCAACTAATTAAGGTAAAAAGTAAAAAAAATGTTTTATTTAAATAGTAATATAAACAATTTGTGGGAAATTTCAATAAAATTATTATTATTTTATACCAAATAATATTAAATTATAACATATACTTATAAGTTATGTATACACACTAATATAATGTAATTTATTATGAGTTTTACATTATATAATTTTACGTGTAAAGTGAATACACGATTAATTAGAGAATTGATAAAGATCTAACTACAATTTGCAATAAAGACTTAACTAAAATGAACTTAACTAAAGGCAATGCTTTTGATATTAAAATACGAAATTTCTCTTGGCGGGTTTTTGGTAAAATCGATGTTGGTACTATCTGTAGTATTACACATTTTATAGGTTATGTAACATTTATTTCTTATCATGCGTTATCATTTTTGGAAACACTACCCCCAACTCGACCTATACAGTGCTGATAACCGGCTGTTATCATAAACACGAATGAGTGTAACAAGCCGCATCACCAAGGTAAATCCACCTTGGTATCAGGTATCTACAATCTACAGCCTTGGTTACAAACGAATGATTATTTATAATTTGTTATCATTTATTAATTTAACAATCGACGTTTGGAACTTCAAAATAAGTTTTGATTGTATTTACTAATCTTTGTTTATTTACGATGTGTTTTCAAATTTTTTTACCATTTACTGTTAACTGTTTTTAAATTAAGTAATTTATGTTTTGATTTGGTTATAATTACTGGCAAATATGAACAATGAGCGTGACTTTAAATTTCAAGTTCGTTTTTTACAATTAATTTTGTATTTAAAATAATATTAATACTTTTTTTAATCCAAATCATTAAGGTTTACATCGACTTGACTATCCCATGCCCGATTTTCAATTTTTTTTTCTAATCCGTTTGATTATTAATGCTGATGGTGCAAAAAAATTTGGAGAAACGCTTAGTTCCTAAGTTGAAGTTTGCATATTATAGCGTCTATAATAATAGGGGGCTGCAGTCGTAGCCACCTGCCGCCACACCATACATTTGTCAGTGACGCGAGAATAAGTTAGGTCTCGTTAGGTCGCTGACGCTTTCAGAGGGGTATCAGGTTAGTTTCATTCTTGCTAGCTATTTTTTCCTCTGGAAGATTAGGGGCGTGAGAACCCAACCAATGAAGAGGCTCCAGTTGGCAGGCATAAGCAGTTGTTTTATGTAGCTAAAGTTTTACTAACTTAAAGCTTTTAATTCTTAAGAAAATTATATTTGTTGTTCAATACATTATTGATTATAATAATAATAAAAATAAATAACTAATAACTCTGTAGCAGTGCGTACTCTCATCGCTAACAAATGTATGGTGCGACGGTGGGCAGCTGAAGATTCAAATATGAGTGTTAAAAGCATAGGCTACTGGTTTATGCAAAAATGATGTGGGAAATTGTGTCGAGTGAAGGTGGGTCGACTCCAATTGAATTATTATGTGGATAATTTTCAGATGTATCCGCATAAAGATTGAAAAAAGAAGTTATTAAGTTTTTCGGTTTTCATAATAAAAAGATGTGACTATATATTTTAGTATAGTTTGTCTCACAAGATACTGATACTGCGCAGAAACCAAAACGTGTCGCTCTTGTCTACTAAGGCGCATACAAGAATAAATGCGTTTTGATTTTTGCGCAGTACTGTTCTCTCATGAGACAGAGTATAGTATCGGAAATACTAGTACACAATTTTTTACAACACTGGCTGTTACTATTTCTTACTAAATCTAACTAATCTAATTGAATTTCAGTATGTATCAAAAGAAGATTTCAATAGAACATATAAAAAAATCACACGTGATCGCCAAAAACAAATTGATGACTGGCATTGGAGTAACTATGTAGAATCAATTAAGGCTGAAGAAGCAAAGAGTACATTTACAATAGAAAATAATAACGAGGATAAAGAAATTGTTTATCCCCGTCCATCAGATATGTGTTCAATAAGCAAATTTAGTACGTTGAATTCTGCGAAGTTGTATTCATTGCATGATCCTTCAGACATTAATAATATCCATGGACTAAGAAAGTATTTATTTGGTGATTTTAATTTTAGAACTAATTTAGGTGTGTAAATATATATTGAATAATGTTTTAATTTTATTTATTTCAGTCGTCTATTTAAGACATTTAATGAATATTCTACAATTTTGGAAAATGCATTACAACCACCAGTTTTAAAGAATCCTAAGAAAATACGAATTAAAACAAAAGAACTTGATCAACGAGCAAATAAAAATTATATTAATGATCTTAATAAATTGGTATATCATTACATACCTTCTATTATATGTACAGGGTATCTCACAGTATTTATTAGATATTCTATATATGCATTTATATTCTGTTTATGTTATCTTAAATTTTCTTACTGTAAATGGCCTCTTTAGAAATCACTCTGTTGGGTTCAGTACTCCCTAGTACTACTAATAATAATTATAATGCTAAAGCAGTTAAACTTATTAGGTGAATAAAAAAATATGCCCCAAATTCTTCAATAATTCTTAATTGTTGTTTTTTGTTATCAATTTTTGAGTCTCTCTTATAGTTGTTATGCAATAATTATTTGCATTTCATAAATTTATTATAAAATATCAAATTCTTAAAATATATTTACATTTTATTATTATTGTAGCTATATTAGTGGTTAAACTGAAAAACATTTAGTACTACCATTTAAAAACCATTATTATTTCATTCTTAAATAACTTTCTATTTGAATATTTTAAGCTTACAGAATTAAAACAAGATTTTAAAAATAAGGATTTACATGAAAAAAAAGACAAAAGAAATATAATGTTTAGAAGATTATTTCAAATGAAATTAATTTGCGGCCATAAATTAGCAATTGATGCTATTAAGGTAAATAATGAAAAATTATAATAATTTATTAGCAAAACGTGTACGATTTGTTTTGATGAAGATAACGTATTTGTATATTATGCATAAACTAATATTTTCTAAAATTTGTCATTAAAAATAAAAACTATAACAATCTAAATTTGGCAGAAAAATAAATTCTGCATTTTTTTATCCGGAAAACTAAGACCACATTAATTGTTCTACATAGAAAAAAAATTTACTTTTGGTTGTGAATTTGTTATTATATTTAATATAAAATTATTAGGAATGATCCGATATAGATTTTTCACAATATCTGATAATTAATTTCTAATACTGATTGTTCTGTTATAAAACATAAGCCGATACTAATAAAAACCTATATGTCGGCTGTATAAATCCAATATTACAGCCGATATGAATCATGTGACACATCAAATCATATAGTACATTTGTGACAAATGTAATGTTCCACCTTTTTTAATTAAGTTAGAATTTTTTATTTTTATTTAAAATGATTGGTAATATAACAGTTTTGGGAAAAAAAACAATTAACCAATGTGGCCGATATCGATATCCGGTCATGCCAATACTCAGTCCTAAAAATTATACATACATATATGCTGTTGTTTATATTAGGTGTGCTCGCAAACCTTGGAGGCTCGAATCTACAACTCCATTCAAGATAAAATGAAGGAATTAATACAAATAATATCTTGTTTATCTTCGACCACAGGAAAATACTTATATGGTCAATTATATAACAAGAAAAAGAAAGAAAGTTATGTATGTTAAAGTTTGTAACTGAGTTTTAACTTAAGTTATTATTTTTATAGTTTATAATTTAATTCAGTAGTGTAATTAGAGGGAAGGAGATGTCTTGGTTATAAATAATATCTCTCATTTTTATGATTTCGATAACTGTGGGAGATAAAACATTGAAAATGTAATAATGATTATCCAAAAATTAAATAGTCAGATACTCCCCCAACCAAAAAAAAAGACCAAAGTACGCCACTAAATCTTATTTTTCTTCGGATACTCAACGCCCATATTTTTTAAAACTGGTTGGTAAAAATAAGTATTTAAATCAGTGACTCCCAAAAAAAAATTCACTGTTATAATGTCTACAATACGGGTCAAACACAAAAAATAAAAAATAAATGAACCTCTGAAAAAGCCCTTTTAGCCAGAGACAAGCCATGATTTTATTAAAATCGTAAAAGTTAACTACTAACATTTCTTTTTTAGTAATAAATATTTTGTTTTAGGATTTAGTTGCAGCATGCAAGACTTTAATTAACATGTTGGATGACTGTGGATATAAAGATGTGTCTAATGACAACCAAAATAATATTCACTGCGAACAAATTGGTCAAAGCAACAAACTTAATGAGCTCACAAGTAAAGCATTGACTAGAAAGAAAAGCCAAATTACCAATAGCAATTTCAACCATTTAAGCATGTATAACCAAATAAGACCAAAGCTTGGATCATGTTATGCTCAAAAGTGGTCAAAAAATAATGTAAAATAAGAATAACTAACATTAATTTTACTTTATAAAAAACTAAAAATATATATTAGTTTTTTTGTCTATATAATTTCATTCCCGTTTCTAGAAAATCACTGATAAAACTCAAAGCCCAAATTGTGCAAATAATTTTGAAGACAAAACATTATTAACTAAAAATGAAAATAAGTTTCTCTCTTCTGATGATTCAATAGACAATTGTCATAATTTTGATGATGTAAAAACGGCCGTGCAACAATTTTGTTTAGTAACTATGATTGATTGTGATTACATTTTTTAGCACAATGATTAATGTTATTTATATGTTTTAAAGCTGATGAAATATTAAAGATCATAATTTTTGTTTTTTATAACCTAAATAATAATATGTAATTATTAATTTAGGAGACAAATGAACAATTTGAGGGAGAAATAGGACTACATAGACATACTCATCCTTGCACGAGCCCTAAAAGTATCCTGTCAGGAGAGTCAAATACACCAAAGTAAATTTAATTGTGTCACTTTTATATTATTTGGTGTTTTAGTTTAAGCTGTAATTTTCAGGTTATGTTTGTTAACGAAACAACATATTAGACATAATATTGGACTATATGTTATGAAAGAAAATGTCTGGAGGAATTTCAAAACCAAAAGTAAGTAAAAAAACATATTTATAATTTATCAATCTAAAACTTATCATAATCAAATATATTTAATTTCATTCTATAAAGATGGTGGAAAATATAATTTATCAATTAAAAATTGCATCAAATTGGTTGAGTAGTTGCCAATCTAGTGTTCTAAAATTATAGGATTATAAAGGTTTTTAGTTTTATTATTATTCTTTTTGTAAATAATCAATACATTTTTTGGTGTAATTAATCTAAGAGTTTTGACCCCGTGTTTTGTAAGATGTGTCTTCAATTTTCTGTTCCTAGTGCTCCTAAATCTTCCTCCACTCCAACTATCCAACTTTCCTGGTCCTTTCATATGATCTTCTCCCACGCGGTTTCCATTCCTATACCAATCTCGAGGTTCTCTCCTTTTCTCTTAAAGTACCCTAGCCGTTGGACTCTTAGTCCTTTAAAATAATCTATTCACTGTCCTCCGGTGGAAGGGTAGCTGAGAGGGTATGGCGGCAAAGTGTAAGTGCTCACTGTTGTTGGTTCGACACTCGGTTACGGGCGCTCCGTTTGCTGGTCGAGCAATCGTCCGGTAAAAATGAGCCGCCATCCGCTCTCCAGCAACGGACTGACGACCCGCCCCAAATAGCGAATTCATCAAGAAACCATCTCATGATGACATGTTTTCATAGCCTGTTAAGCTCCATGATAATAAACACTGGCCTTAATTAAATAATCAAATTTAATATTATTTTAAGATGTAAATATATCAGAAGATGGACAACTCAAATTGATTATAAACCAAAAAAATGTAGATGAAATAATTTCTTATAGAAGACAATTTTCCAAGATTCAGTTATCTGATGATCAAGTGGAAACTATATTCAGGTAAACAGATATTAATATACTTGCAATGAAACCTGTTGTACATCAATACAACGGTATATAGAAAGAAACGCTTGCTCATAAAATGGTATCAAAATCAGTTCAGCCGTTTTAGTGTGATTGCGTGACACACACAAACAGCCATTTATACCTTATTATGTTATGTTCGGTTTATTTATAATTTTAATACGATGTATAATAAGAATATTTTGTTAAAAAGTGTTACAGAGTCAATAGCAGATGTTCTATTAAATAAAGTGTTACTAAAATTGGAAATAAGTATTGATGACATAATTACAGATTTAGTTAAAATGGAACTTTCAGAACATTATGAAGTAAATGAAAGTACAAATTTTTGTTGATGTATGTTTTTATTTATTTATATAAATTGTCTCATTTTTATAGCCATTATATTATAAAAAATATACATTATTTAAAATGTTTGACATATACTTCTTGTTATATTTTATACTATCTCACTCTACATTGTCATTGTAACCAATAGGCAAATTAACAATATAATGAACACATTTTCAAATACCTGTTGACTTATGATTCATTCGCACATATAGAAACCTAAAAATTTGCTATGGCCATTATGTAATTTTCTCCCATTTTTATTTTTCCTCTGTGACTACAGTTTTTAAGAATATCTTATATGTAATTGCTCCCTCAAGTCCTAAAACTTCCCTAAAAATAGAAATAAAGAAAAAGCTTTAACCTCTTCTAGGGGAAAAGTTGTATGATATTTTTTTGTTATGCTTAAAGACTATTCTATACAAATTTGAAACTGATTTGACATTTAGCTATAATTCAGTTTAAAAATATGTACATTTTTTCAGGTGTTTTTCTCGATTATAACGGGGATGGGATAACATTTTAAAATAGTTGACCCCCTCTTGAGTAAAATTTCTCATCTATAATATACTAGCTACATGAAGACATCAGCTCAGCGGTTAAAAGTATTGTGTATCCAGATACTCAAATAAATAAAATAAAAATACTCATTGTTAAAACAATGTCATCTTAGCTACGCATCGAAACTAAAAACATTATTTTTGGCTATAGATATATACTTAAAAAATATCCCCTAGAAAAGGTAGAAATTTTTTCTTTATTTCCAGAAGACCTAAGGCCTGAAAACAAGACTAAAGTAAGTGTGGGGCTAAACAATTTTTCTTTTCGCTAAAACCTTATTCGGACTATTACGAACATTAAAAAAAAATGAGGCAAATCGATCCAGCCGTTCTCAAGTGATGCGATTAGCTACGAACAGCGTTTCCCTTGTATATATATTGAGAGAGAGGTTCATTATTACTTAGGTGTTTTTGAAGCGACTGAAGCAAGTTTGTATCATGTGTGCATGATTTTTACAAGGTAAAAGAGGGATTAGTAGATGTTTTTAGAATTCTCAGAGACGACAACAACCAAAAATAACACCAAATGGTATTATTTCTGTAATTACTATTATAAACGAATAACGATAGTCCGATAGTTTCTGTGACCTCTCCCTCCCCGCTATATGTCTCGGTCCTAACTCACTCCTATTGTACTGTCTGTTTAATTATACGAGAGAAACGACCTTTATTAAAGCCAGCTGCCCGACGCACAGTGGGGCAAGAGGGCTCCAAAGTTGGCAAAAAATATAAAATAATAAAATGCGGAACTGTTTATAAACTAATACAATTATTGTTTATTTTATTTTCCCCGACTCCGTTCTCCCGTTGCGCGATTCGCCATCGAGTTCATTGACATCTTAATACCGTTGCACCAGTCGCTACTTGTTATGCCCAATTTGTTAGATACCCAACTATTCGCAGGGGTAAACGATTTGTACCATTTCACCCCTATTCCTCTCTGTGGCATTGGTGCCCATTTATCGAATTCTAATGCCCTAAGTTCTGCCCGTATTGCGCGTGCATTTTTTCCCGCAACTCCGCCAAGCGTACCTCTACAATGTTTAATTTCCAAGTACATGTTGCGGGCAGTATGTAGATGATTGTCATCGATCTTATAAAATCATTTTTTCATTTTTTGCAAATTGTTGTTTAATTAAACAAAATTAAATTAAAATTATTGAAAGCAATCATTTTACGTTAAAACTAGATTACCATCACATAGTTATGTGTACACTAGGGTGGTCCTTAGTCATAGATGAAGAATTTTTTTTTAAAAGTTTTTCAATGGGCTACCCCGCCATTTTGTTCATTACTATGAAAAAAAAATTTAGGTAGAATTTGGTTTTGATAACTCACCCCCTTCACGTGCCGCAAGGGGGTTGAAAAATGACCAAATGGGGAAGTTTTATAGTTTTTTGAGTTAAAATAAAAAATTATTGCATTTAGTATAAAATTACAAATTAACTTTATGATAGATCATTAAATTCTCTATAAAAAAGGTGTTCACAAATTTTTCCAAAAATGCATTATTATCCAAGAAAAAAAATAAAACATAATTTTTTTCATTTATTTGGAAAACATTTTTTATAGGAAAAAATATGATTATTTTATTTCGTTCCCGGGTCGATTTCTATACTTTTTTTTCTAACGATAATTTTCGTTTTTCACAATATATTTGTTTAAACGATTTTTAAATACATAATGGTTGATCGTATGAAATTTTTCCTAATAATCTATTTTGTAGACAATTTAATTTTGTAGACAATTTAATTTTGTATAAAATGCATTAAAAGCGTTTTACTCGATTTCCAATCGTTCATCGTAAATGAAAAAAATTATGTTTTTTTTTCTTGGATAATAATGCATTTTTGGAAAAATTTGTGAACTCCTTTTTTATAGAGAATTTAATGATCTATCATAAAGTTAATATGTAATTTTATACTAAATGCAATATTTTTTTATTTAAACTCAAAAAACTATAAAACTACCGCATTTGGTCATTTTTCAACCCCCTTGCGGCACGTGAAGGGGTGAGTTATCAAAACCAAATTCTACCCAAATTTTTTTTTTCATAATAATGAACAAAATGGCGGGGTAGCCCATTTAAGTTTTAAAAGTTCATAAATAAGAACCACCCTAGTGTACACTGTACACTAGGGATTTGGTTTGCTTCAAACATTTTTTTTGACCCCACAACGAAAAATGGGTTCGTCTTGGTGAAAACAGTGTGAAACATTAAATCCACGGAGTCTTTAAACAGATTTTAATATAAGTATCGATTTTTTAAAAATTATTTCTCATCTTTTTGACCTTATATTAAATTTGTATAAATTTATAAATAAAAAAAAACAATATTTTTGATAGTATACATGTACTCAATTTGTCTATCGGTTATTTCTATCTAAACTTTATAAAAAATGTGTGCCGTTATTTTTGTTATTATATCAAATTTTCGTTATTTTTAATTTTTGTAAGAAAGTGCAACAAAAAAAAAAAAATTGAGCGTAAGCACTAGGTAAATATGTACTATCAAAAATGTATTTATAAATTATAAGTTTATAAAAAATGAATATAAGATCAATGAGAACTGAAGTATTAAAAATATATAAACTTCTATTAAAATCTTGTTTTTTTTTTTCAATTTTCCATAGATTTTATTACAATTAAACCACTATAAATGTAAAACAAATATAATATAGTTTTAATAGTCAAGACTTAATTATTATAGTTATAATCAATCTTCAGTCTTTCTATGAGCTTTTGAACGCCGGTAGTTAGAACTATGCGCCTTTAAAATTACAGTTATGCAATAATAATAATAAATGGAATGAAGAATACCAATGCGTCTAGCCAAAAAAAAAAATCGTGAAATATTTTTCTTTTACCTGACACTTTTTTTTACCGAGATGTATCCATTTTTCGTTGTGGAGGCGAAAAAATGTTAACTTGGGACGAGTCCATGTTGGCTGTACGCCAATCTTAGTATTATATTTTGCCTATATTCAAGGCGCAAGAGCTGGTCAATAGAGCCTATAGGCAATAATATTTACAATCCTGGCGGATGCACGAACCCGAAGAATGTTAATAATAACATTGATTATGTAATAATGTCTATTACACTCAATCAATGATAATAATAATTATTTCTGTATTACCCCCCACTTTCTTTTACCATAAATGTATTCTGATAAAAGATGTGGTTCTGTTATCACAAATTACATTATAATTTAAATTTTTCAGATGTTATTTAATGAATAGTATTTAATTTTATGCATCAAATCGTTATAGTTTCATTTATTAATATGTAAAATAACTTAATACTTGTGTTTGAAGTTATGACTGGTTTTCATTATGTAATTTTGAACTTGTTTCCACGTGTATCATTGTTATACAATACATAGTTATTTTGGCGACAGTTTTTATACAATATTCTATTATGAATTTAACAGTCTTATTGAATATTTTAGTCTTAGTAACTTGTGCTACAATTGTTACTGTTGACAGCTGGGATGTCCAACTGAACAATTCTATTGTAGACCAACTTCAAATGGGCGAAAGTATACAAGTAGAGTTCAACTCTACCGCTTTTCAAAATAATAATTCAGGAAATGAATTTAGAAAAATTGAGTTAATTAGTACAAATTTGGAAGTTGTATCAATATCACCAAGGTTTTTTGATTTACCAACACCCAATAACCTAACAAATACATGGAGTGGTACGTTCAATATAACTGGGAAATTCATAGGATATACAAAAGTTTATTTCCAAATGGTAAAATTCAGTAAGTTACTGAATAATAACGATATCAAAAAATCTTTAATATAATAATTAATAAAATATTTATTATGTTTTTAGAAAATTCTGCTATAGAATCGATTGTGAATTCAAGTGAAAACCATATTAACGTAGTTGTAGTCAGAAAGCAAAGACTAATTGACAATGTTTTCATAGTATCTGTTGCTATACTGATGAGTATTATATTTATAAATTTGGGATGTGCTCTAGAACTAAAACAACTGAAAGAATGCATTAAAAAACCAATAGCTCCAATAATAACATTCCTTGCTCAATTTGTAATATTACCAATTGTAAGTCATTTAGCTATTAATATTTTATTGTGTTTTTTAATCATTGTTTTTGTTGCAGATAAGCTATTATTATGCAAAACTCATATTTCCTAATTCAGTTACCATGCAATTGGGATTGTATTTTACTGGAATCAGTCCTGGAGGAGGAGCAGCAAGTGTATGGGCTTTACTTTTAGGTGGCAACATTAACCTAAGCGTTTTACTTACTACACTTGGTACTTTGCAATCTTTTAGTAAGTATTATTCACCAACAAGTTGTTTATTTTATTACATACTAACGCGTTGGCCACCTGGCAACAGTATTTTTATATCTATTTGTTCAAGAGATAAAACTGTTCATTTTATCAACAGCAGTATAATAATAAACAACTGTGCTGAGGCCAACGACCATACAATGGTCGTATGTTAAAAAAAAATGTAGTGTATTTTAAAGTATAAATTATAAAAAAATAACTAGTTCCAATGACAAATTCTCATTTATGTGTTAATAAGTATATATTAAAGTAGTAAGTATCTTTTAATTAAGATTTTATAAAATAGCTATCGTTTTAAGATATTTTGTAAATTGTTATATATTTTAAACCATGTTTCATAATAGTTTTTGTTAGAAAAACATGGGTATTTTTTAGTTCAATAACAAATAATAATTATAAAATAATGAAATATTTTCAAAACATTTTTATTTAGCGCATCTGATAGTTTATTGTTTAAAATTATTGACTCTTTTAATGACTTTAAATGACCTTTTAGCTTTGATGCGAAGCTAAAGGTATTATTTTTTATAATGATGTGTTTTTATTTTAATTTATGTATGTAGACCCACAATATCTTCTCAACAGATAAACCGATTTCATCATATAGCAACTCTATAAATCAGATATTGTACCTATATTTAACCAAAAATTTAAAAAATTCATCCCTTCTCCTTCATAATCAAGAAAAACGCACAAAAAATGTACACATTTTAAAACTTTTTTAGAACCCTCTAAATAATTTTTAAAAATAGTCAGATTAGTTCCAAATTTGTATGACATATTATTTAGATAAAGTATCAAAAAAATATCTTGAAAGTTAAAACCTTATCACTAAAAGGGACGGAAGCTTTCTTTTTATTTTATTCGCTTGTTTCGAGTACAGTTTTAGGATTGAACAATACCTTCCCAGCTCCGCATTGAATCTAAAACTAACATTATAACTTAATAATCTAATTAACTGACTTTATTTTATGTTTGTTTTTACAGTAATGATTCCATTTTGGGCTATATTCTTAGGAAAACGTATTTTTGATATAGAAGAAATACCAGTTCCTTATTCACGCATTGGTTCATCTGTTGTAGCATTGATCATACCCTTGTTAATAGGTTACTCTATTCAGTGTTTTATGCCAAGAGTGTGTAAATTAATGATTCGAGTATTAAAGCCGTTATCTAGTTGTCTGATATTATTTATAATTATTTTTGCCATTGCTACTAATTTGTATCTGTTTCAAATATTTTCATGGCAAGTGAGTATTGAATTTGTTTTTTAATAAACCTAATATCATGTTATCATACCTATATTTCAAATTTTAATGTAGATCATTTTAGCTGGAGCCATATTGCCTTGGACAGGCTTTTTAATTGGTTTCATTACAGCATATATTGTAGGCTTACCCAAAGCAGACATTGTATCAATGACTATTGAATCTGGTATACAGAACACTGGTATTGCCATTTTTATGTTGAAATTCTCATTAGGACAACCAGCTGCAGATATAACAACAGGTACTTTGATAACCTGGCATAAATGTTTTTATATAACTACTGTAACATATAAAGTATTATGTACTATTTATTATAGGTACATATAGATTAAACGTGTTATATAATAATTAATAGGTAATATGAATTTTTGGTAGTGTTGTATTGGACCCGATACTATGTTACACCATATATTTTTGGGATCAAGTCAATAAATATATTGCTATATTAGTATACACTGTAGCCTACCTATGTATGTTTAGTCAATGTTATATCTTTGTTGATTACTTTTGAAACTGTATAATTCCGATTAAATTTACTTTGTTTTAGTTGTGCCAGTGGCTGTTGCATTAATGACACCCATCCCTTTAACAGTGGCTTTCCTTATACAAAAGTGTGTGCGAAAAAAAGGAGAAGTAGGACATCAAGATGTTGCTACTATTTCAATGTTAGATGAAAAAGAAAATGGAATACAAACAGAACCTACTTTACTGACTGCATCTGATAATTTAAGAAAACAAGTATAGATATTGAGAGGTTTTTTCTGTTTAGGGAGGAAGGGAGAGTATAGTAGAGTAGAGGTATTAAAACTTATATTATATTTGTTTAAAAGAAAAGAAGCCATGAGCAACATTTTTTTAAACCTGTGTAGGCGCAATCAATAGAGTAATTTATGGGTCACTACCACTAAAATAAAAATAAATTTACTTAGTCTTTTTCCTTTGAAACATTTATGTGTTAATGTGTTTCTAAAATATTTATTATATTTCGTAATCCTAAGTACCGTGTTTAAATGAATAATCGGGTGTATAAATTGGTAATTTTTATTTTATTTAGCATTTGTTATTTTGTAATTGTTCCCGTTTAAGTACGCTTTAAATACATGCTAAATATCCTAAAAAAATGTATTCAAATTTGGTTTAATATATTTGCAAGATAACCAAGAAACGTTAAAGTAATTAAATCATATTGCTAAAAGCAATTATAAGATTTTATTTTTATTTTCACCTGAGTGAATTTAAATCCTGTAACCCCCACCAAATATCCCACTGGTCTAACTCAACAGTATTGTACATTGTTAGTAAATTTGAAATTTGTTGTTAGTTATGGATAATTTTTATTTGACAATTCCTTCCATAAATCTCTCAGACCATTTTATTTTGAATAAAAAATAACATCACAAAATGTACCAACATGTTTTTCCTTTGAAAAAAATTAATTAAGTTATAATATTCTACAATTGAAATGTCGTTATGTTAACAAATGTTTGTTGTATCTTTATTCTGTCTATTAACTACTTAATAAAATTATTTGAATTGTTTCTTAAAAACTGTATTGTTTTATTTATATATACATTTTTCATGTAAATTAAAAAAAAACCCTTTTCTACAAAAAATAAGACACCTATGGTTTTACGCTAGAATATTTCAGTAGCAATGCTATCGTCATCAGTGCTCACAACAGACTATTGAGTCTTTTTAAGAACCAATGAAATAGTCAAAGATATTTATTCTTTTCTATAACACAATTTTTGCTTAGATTATCAGATATTTGTTATAAACAAGTTTTTGAGGTACCCATAATGTGGGGTCTCCTCCTCGCGTAATCATGTGCATATTTTTGTAAATATTATAAAAAATACTTATTGTAAATTTTTTTACAGATTGTATGTCTCAATAAAAGCGTTTCTAAAAAAAAAAGTATAATTTTTTAATTTTAATTTTTAGTGACTATTATTAAAATAGTAAAAGAAATATTAAATCACCACTTTTAAACTAAGACGGATTAAAATATAAAAAACAGTAGATTAAAAAAAAAAATTCACTTTAAAGCTTTTTCTCTATATACATAGCTATTCAATATTAATAGCTTTTAGTGAGTTTATAGAATCTATATTATGCTCCACAAATGAGCTCACGATTAGCATTTTGGGTATCTTTTCTATTTCTCTCTCTCTCTCTTACGTTTAATATGTTATTCCCGTCGATCTGGACTTATAGACAGTTAGAAGTAAGAAGAAAGTATAAAAAAAAAGAAATCATAAAACCTTTCCCTTAGAAGGGGTGAAAACTTTTTCTTTATTTCTATTTTTAGGGAAGTTTTAGGACTTGAGGAAGCAATTACATATAAGATATTCTTAAAAACTGTAGTCACAGAGGAAAAATAAAAATGGGAGAAAATTACATAATGGCCATAGCAAATTTTTAGGTTTCTATAAGTGCGAATGAATCATAAGTCAACAGGTATTTGAAAATGTGTTCATTATATTGTTGATTTGCCTATTGGTTACAATGACAATGTAGAGTAAGATAGTCTAAAATATACTATTCACAAACAACCATTCTGTTCTTTATTTTATTTTCGATGTTCTGGTGGATCTAAATCAAATAACTTGCTCATATCAGTTTTAACTGGTATAAGCACTTAAATGTGTATATTTCAACTTTTTAACCATTAGACTTTTGTTTGTTAATAAATAATGAAATACATATCCTTAAAATAATTAAATGCTTTACAACTTCGAATAACACAATATTAAATAATAATAAAATGTGATTTAATTATTATATATTTATATGTATATATATATCATTTTATTATTCCATGGCTTTTCAATTTTCATTCCATGGGAAACCTAACAACTCTATACTTTCCACTGAGCTGAATACATGGAACGCGCATAATGCATATTTTTCTTATAATAAAAATCACAACATAGAAAAAATATTAAATGAATCACAAGATAAGTAAAAGTATAATTTATAAATTGTAAACATTTGTATGCAGTATCATTGATTATAAATAATATAGATAGCCCACTGGCATGTATTTTTTGCTGCGCGTTAATTGTTGCCGTTGTAGAGCGCTTTATACTGCTTTTAGTTATGGCAGTTAGTACCGTGAGCGCTGTCGATCGACGCGCAGGCGCAATACTGCCAGGAACGACGTAGTGCGCTTGCGCGTCGATCGTCAGCGCTCACGGTACTAACTGCCGTAACTAAAAGCAGTATAAAGCGCTCTACAACGGCAACAATTAACGCGCAGCAAAAAATACATGCCAGTGGGCTATCTATATTATTTATAATCAATGATACTGCATACAAATGTTTACAATTTATAAATTACTGTATCTGTATGGGAGATCTTCAATTTATAAATTATACTTTTACTTATCTTGTGATTCATTTAATATTTTTTCTATGTTGTGATTTGTCTGTAGTCTGCACGTCCATCTATTAAGAAATAATATAGTTTGTGTTTCTCGTATAGATTTAATTCGGTTTAAACTAAGAGAACTCCAAACATGTACACTAGAAATTCAGGTACGTAATATTCATACATTATTTCATTACTTTGTAAATGTGTAATTAGAATTTATAGATTTAGTAGTATTTTAGTTGATAGTGTGTATAAATTGGGTTGTAACTTTTTTAAAAAGAAGTAAAATCGTTTTGGCTTAGAAAGACAATTTCTTTAACGGTTTAGTATGTATTTAAGTTTTGAAAATGTGGTTTCGCACCTCACTCGTGTATAAGAAAGTGTCAATACAAATTTATAAACCATATAAAGATAAGAATGGGCTGAAGTATATAAGTTATATTTATGTAGTACAGCATATACACACCTAATACAATTTTGACAGGCCTTTCCTTTACCTTTTTCTGTACACATTGTATCATCATCACTTTCAATAAAATCTTCTTCTTCAATCAGCTCTTCCATAATGTTGAAACCAGAAACAATTTTTTTGATTCTTGGCCATTTTAAAATAAAATTTTTAAGTTCAGGTTGAATTCTACCAGCTGTTATTTCTGGTTTGAATTTATGAATTTTTTCACTTAAAAATTCAAAGACTATCGGGTAAATTGGTATTATTGAAATATTGTGGATGTAAGTATGATATATCTTCATATAATTTGCTATGAGTATCAAATCGTTTTTCCAAACTGCTAATTATTTGATCCTAAATCACATTGTAAACGTTTATTTAAAATTTTAATTTTGGATCGGTTTGTGGTTGGTTGTGCATATTTTCTCCGGACATCTTTTATTTAAAATTTTTTTTATCACCTTGTAGTATTTTTTACGCTGATTATAAATTTGAAGTTAAACTCCTCTAGTTTCAACGTTATAGCTACTTGTAATTTGCATATTTCCCCTTGTATAAAGTCAGCGGCGGGCGACTGCTGTTGGCACCACCTGCCGCCGCACCATACATGTGTTGGTGACGCGAGACTCACTGCTACAGTATTATTAGTTATTTTTATTATTATTGATACAATATTATTATAATATCATCAATATTGTATTGACAACAATATAATTTTTGTAAGCATTAAGGCTTTAAGTTAGTAAATCTTTAACTTTATAAAATAACGGGCCAAAATTTCACGCGGCCTACCGAGATTTTCTCGGTAGCTCGCCGGTTTTATCCAGCCCTGGTAACATTACCAGTAAAGTAATTTCAAAAGTAACTTGCCCAAGACTGATCGACTTTGGATTTTAGATAGGCGTACCCTTGGCTTAAGTGGTTCACTCCGAAGTGCTCCCTTACGACCGCTGACCGACTAGTAGCGCTGGGCACTAATTGCGGGCCAGGGAAGGTGTGTCTCAAGTGAAGTGGTCCTGTAGAAAGGGCACTTGGCGTTCGGCCTCAACGTCACTTTAGTCGCCTTTTACGACAGGTGTGAGACCCTTAGAAGAATTCTTTCACCCCTAGCTACTGGGATAAATAACTTTAGATTGTGAGGAACAAGTCAATAGTGAATTCACTATATTACATTGTTTGTCTTTACAATTCTTAGATAGTCTCTCTGTGCAGGAAACCTACCTAACACATCTGCCTTTTATTAAAGTTTGATGCTTCACACTACTGCCACACATAGTGACAAAATGATAAACTTCTTCATTGTTTTTGTGTTGAAATTTAATTTTTAAAATATTTCATATTTATTTATTCCTGTAATGCACACTACCGACAGTATTGTGCGTTGCTCAGTGTCGTCAGTTTGACACAGTGACATGAGTGACCCTGTTAAATGGAGAGAAATTAGCTAGCAGAAGGAAACTGCATCCTCCTTTACGTTTTTTTATAGACTGACAAATCCTCATAGACTAAACAAATACATTAGGAAATCATTTTAGAAAAATTGTCAGCATGGCCTTAAATAGGCTGCTTAAGGTGAATTTTATTTAGTATTATAGTTCAAAATAATGATACTGGACGACAACAATTTTTGCACAACTATTGATTAAAAAAATGGTTTAGAGAGTTTCAGTATAATGATGTTATCATTTGAGTTATGATAGAACAACATTATAAAATAAACAGAATATACTTATTGGTATATAGGTGTGAATGTGTATACTATACACAAGTTTTAACTATGAATATTTCCCTCCACCTTAGACT
>NW_026096174.1:0-25038 GCF_023614345.1 Adelges cooleyi | reverse complement strand
CAATTAACACATATGTAGTAGGTTAAAAGGCAAGCTGAGTCATTTGTGAATCTTTTAAGCCACAGTAGACCCATTTTGGATATGTATTTTTGGAAAAAAATTCAGTTTTTTGAAAATTTTGACCTAGGTCGAAATTTTGGTTTTTTCATCATTTCGACCATTTAAATCATTTAAATCGGCAATTTGACCATATATTCTGAAAGCTGACAAAATTCTCTTGAGTTTAGACTAGGTTTGATCGAATTTGGTGAAGAATTGTAGAACTTATGTAGGTTTTAGTGTGTTTTTGTGTTGTTCATACCTTGGGTAAACCTAGTTTTTTCTTCCTATACACAAATATATGTACAATTAACACATATGTGTAGGTTAAAAGGCAAGCTGAGTCATTTGTGAATCTTTTAAGCCACAGTAGACCCATTTTGGATATGTATTTTTGGAAAAAAATTCAGTTTTTTGAAAATTTTGACCTAGGTCGAAATTTTGGTTTTTTCATCATTTCGACCATTTAAATCATTTAAATCGGCAATTTGACCATATATTCTGAAAGCTGACAAAATTCTCTTGAGTTTAGACTAGGTTTGATCGAATTTGGTGAAGAATTGTAGAACTTATGTAGGTTTTAGTGTGTTTTTGTGTTGTTCATACCTTGGGTAAACCTAGTTTTTTCTTCCTATACACAAATATATGTACAATTAACACATATGTGTAGGTTAAAAGGCAAGCTGAGTCATTTGTGAATCTTTTAAGCCACAGTAGACCCATTTTGGATATGTATTTTTGGAAAAAAATTCAGTTTTTTGAAAATTTTGACCTAGGTCGAAATTTTGGTTTTTTCATCATTTCGACCATTTAAATCATTTAAATCGGCAATTTGACCATATATTCTGAAAGCTGACAAAATTCTCTTGAGTTTAGACTAGGTTTGATCGAATTTGGTGAAGAATTGTAGAACTTATGTAGGTTTTAGTGTGTTTTTGTGTTGTTCATACCTTGGGTAAACCTAGTTTTTTCTTCCTATACACAAATATATGTACAATTAACACATATGTGTAGGTTAAAAGGCAAGCTGAGTCATTTGTGAATCTTTTAAGCCACAGTAGACCCATTTTGGATATGTATTTTTGGAAAAAAATTCAGTTTTTTGAAAATTTTGACCTAGGTCGAAATTTTGGTTTTTTCATCATTTCGACCATTTAAATCATTTAAATCGGCAATTTGACCATATATTCTGAAAGCTGACAAAATTCTCTTGAGTTTAGACTAGGTTTGATCGAATTTGGTGAAGAATTGTAGAACTTATGTAGGTTTTAGTGTGTTTTTGTGTTGTTCATACCTTGGGTAAACCTAGTTTTTTCTTCCTATACACAAATATATGTACAATTAACACATATGTGTAGGTTAAAAGGCAAGCTGAGTCATTTGTGAATCTTTTAAGCCACAGTAGACCCATTTTGGATATGTATTTTTGGAAAAAAATTCAGTTTTTTGAAAATTTTGACCTAGGTCGAAATTTTGGTTTTTTCATCATTTCGACCATTTAAATCATTTAAATCGGCAATTTGACCATATATTCTGAAAGCTGACAAAATTCTCTTGAGTTTAGACTAGGTTTGATCGAATTTGGTGAAGAATTGTAGAACTTATGTAGGTTTTAGTGTGTTTTTGTGTTGTTCATACCTTGGGTAAACCTAGTTTTTTCTTCCTATACACAAATATATGTACAATTAACACATATGTGTAGGTTAAAAGGCAAGCTGAGTCATTTGTGAATCTTTTAAGCCACAGTAGACCCATTTTGGATATGTATTTTTGGAAAAAAATTCAGTTTTTTGAAAATTTTGACCTAGGTCGAAATTTTGGTTTTTTCATCATTTCGACCATTTAAATCACTTAAATCGGCAATTTGACCATATATTCTGAAAGCTGACAAAATTCTCTTGAGTTTAGACTAGGTTTGATCGAATTTGGTGAAGAATTGTAGAACTTATGTAGGTTTTAGTGTGTTTTTGTGTTGTTCATACCTTGGGTAAACCTAGTTTTTTCTTCCTATACACAAATATATGTACAATTAACACATATGTGTAGGTTAAAAGGCAAGCTGAGTCATTTGTGAATCTTTTAAGCCACAGTAGACCCATTTTGGATATGTATTTTTGGAAAAAAATTCAGTTTTTTGAAAATTTTGACCTAGGTCGAAATTTTGGTTTTTTCATCATTTCGACCATTTAAATCATTTAAATCGGCAATTTGACCATATATTCTGAAAGCTGACAAAATTCTCTTGAGTTTAGACTAGGTTTGATCGAATTTGGTGAAGAATTGTAGAACTTATGTAGGTTTTAGTGTGTTTTTGTGTTGTTCATACCTTGGGTAAACCTAGTTTTTTCTTCCTATACACAAATATATGTACAATTAACACATATGTGTAGGTTAAAAGGCAAGCTGAGTCATTTGTGAATCTTTTAAGCCACAGTAGACCCATTTTGGATATGTATTTTTGGAAAAAAATTCAGTTTTTTGAAAATTTTGACCTAGGTCGAAATTTTGGTTTTTTCATCATTTCGACCATTTAAATCATTTAAATCGGCAATTTGACCATATATTCTGAAAGCTGACAAAATTCTCTTGAGTTTAGACTAGGTTTGATCGAATTTGGTGAAGAATTGTAGAACTTATGTAGGTTTTAGTGTGTTTTTGTGTTGTTCATACCTTGGGTAAACCTAGTTTTTTCTTCCTATACACAAATATATGTACAATTAACACATATGTGTAGGTTAAAAGGCAAGCTGAGTCATTTGTGAATCTTTTAAGCCACAGTAGACCCATTTTGGATATGTATTTTTGGAAAAAAATTCAGTTTTTTGAAAATTTTGACCTAGGTCGAAATTTTGGTTTTTTCATCATTTCGACCATTTAAATCATTTAAATCGGCAATTTGACCATATATTCTGAAAGCTGACAAAATTCTCTTGAGTTTAGACTAGGTTTGATCGAATTTGGTGAAGAATTGTAGAACTTATGTAGGTTTTAGTGTGTTTTTGTGTTGTTCATACCTTGGGTAAACCTAGTTTTTTCTTCCTATACACAAATATATGTACAATTAACACATATGTGTAGGTTAAAAGGCAAGCTGAGTCATTTGTGAATCTTTTAAGCCACAGTAGACCCATTTTGGATATGTATTTTTGGAAAAAAATTCAGTTTTTTGAAAATTTTGACCTAGGTCGAAATTTTGGTTTTTTCATCATTTCGACCATTTAAATCATTTAAATCGGCAATTTGACCATATATTCTGAAAGCTGACAAAATTCTCTTGAGTTTAGACTAGGTTTGATCGAATTTGGTGAAGAATTGTAGAACTTATGTAGGTTTTAGTGTGTTTTTGTGTTGTTCATACCTTGGGTAAACCTAGTTTTTTCTTCCTATACACAAATATATGTACAATTAACACATATGTGTAGGTTAAAAGGCAAGCTGAGTCATTTGTGAATCTTTTAAGCCACAGTAGACCCATTTTGGATATGTATTTTTGGAAAAAAATTCAGTTTTTTGAAAATTTTGACCTAGGTCGAAATTTTGGTTTTTTCATCATTTCGACCATTTAAATCATTTAAATCGGCAATTTGACCATATATTCTGAAAGCTGACAAAATTCTCTTGAGTTTAGACTAGGTTTGATCGAATTTGGTGAAGAATTGTAGAACTTATGTAGGTTTTAGTGTGTTTTTGTGTTGTTCATACCTTGGGTAAACCTAGTTTTTTCTTCCTATACACAAATATATGTACAATTAACACATATGTGTAGGTTAAAAGGCAAGCTGAGTCATTTGTGAATCTTTTAAGCCACAGTAGACCCATTTTGGATATGTATTTTTGGAAAAAAATTCAGTTTTTTGAAAATTTTGACCTAGGTCGAAATTTTGGTTTTTTCATCATTTCGACCATTTAAATCATTTAAATCGGCAATTTGACCATATATTCTGAAAGCTGACAAAATTCTCTTGAGTTTAGACTAGGTTTGATCGAATTTGGTGAAGAATTGTAGAACTTATGTAGGTTTTAGTGTGTTTTTGTGTTGTTCATACCTTGGGTAAACCTAGTTTTTTCTTCCTATACACAAATATATGTACAATTAACACATATGTGTAGGTTAAAAGGCAAGCTGAGTCATTTGTGAATCTTTTAAGCCACAGTAGACCCATTTTGGATATGTATTTTTGGAAAAAAATTCAGTTTTTTGAAAATTTTGACCTAGGTCGAAATTTTGGTTTTTTCATCATTTCGACCATTTAAATCATTTAAATCGGCAATTTGACCATATATTCTGAAAGCTGACAAAATTCTCTTGAGTTTAGACTAGGTTTGATCGAATTTGGTGAAGAATTGTAGAACTTATGTAGGTTTTAGTGTGTTTTTGTGTTGTTCATACCTTGGGTAAACCTAGTTTTTTCTTCCTATACACAAATATATGTACAATTAACACATATGTGTAGGTTAAAAGGCAAGCTGAGTCATTTGTGAATCTTTTAAGCCACAGTAGACCCATTTTGGATATGTATTTTTGGAAAAAAATTCAGTTTTTTGAAAATTTTGACCTAGGTCGAAATTTTGGTTTTTTCATCATTTCGACCATTTAAATCATTTAAATCGGCAATTTGACCATATATTCTGAAAGCTGACAAAATTCTCTTGAGTTTAGACTAGGTTTGATCGAATTTGGTGAAGAATTGTAGAACTTATGTAGGTTTTAGTGTGTTTTTGTGTTGTTCATACCTTGGGTAAACCTAGTTTTTTCTTCCTATACACAAATATATGTACAATTAACACATATGTGTAGGTTAAAAGGCAAGCTGAGTCATTTGTGAATCTTTTAAGCCACAGTAGACCCATTTTGGATATGTATTTTTGGAAAAAAATTCAGTTTTTTGAAAATTTTGACCTAGGTCGAAATTTTGGTTTTTTCATCATTTCGACCATTTAAATCATTTAAATCGGCAATTTGACCATATATTCTGAAAGCTGACAAAATTCTCTTGAGTTTAGACTAGGTTTGATCGAATTTGGTGAAGAATTGTAGAACTTATGTAGGTTTTAGTGTGTTTTTGTGTTGTTCATACCTTGGGTAAACCTAGTTTTTTCTTCCTATACACAAATATATGTACAATTAACACATATGTGTAGGTTAAAAGGCAAGCTGAGTCATTTGTGAATCTTTTAAGCCACAGTAGACCCATTTTGGATATGTATTTTTGGAAAAAAATTCAGTTTTTTGAAAATTTTGACCTAGGTCGAAATTTTGGTTTTTTCATCATTTCGACCATTTAAATCATTTAAATCGGCAATTTGACCATATATTCTGAAAGCTGACAAAATTCTCTTGAGTTTAGACTAGGTTTGATCGAATTTGGTGAAGAATTGTAGAACTTATGTAGGTTTTAGTGTGTTTTTGTGTTGTTCATACCTTGGGTAAACCTAGTTTTTTCTTCCTATACACAAATATATGTACAATTAACACATATGTGTAGGTTAAAAGGCAAGCTGAGTCATTTGTGAATCTTTTAAGCCACAGTAGACCCATTTTGGATATGTATTTTTGGAAAAAAATTCAGTTTTTTGAAAATTTTGACCTAGGTCGAAATTTTGGTTTTTTCATCATTTCGACCATTTAAATCATTTAAATCGGCAATTTGACCATATATTCTGAAAGCTGACAAAATTCTCTTGAGTTTAGACTAGGTTTGATCGAATTTGGTGAAGAATTGTAGAACTTATGTAGGTTTTAGTGTGTTTTTGTGTTGTTCATACCTTGGGTAAACCTAGTTTTTTCTTCCTATACACAAATATATGTACAATTAACACATATGTGTAGGTTAAAAGGCAAGCTGAGTCATTTGTGAATCTTTTAAGCCACAGTAGACCCATTTTGGATATGTATTTTTGGAAAAAAATTCAGTTTTTTGAAAATTTTGACCTAGGTCGAAATTTTGGTTTTTTCATCATTTCGACCATTTAAATCATTTAAATCGGCAATTTGACCATATATTCTGAAAGCTGACAAAATTCTCTTGAGTTTAGACTAGGTTTGATCGAATTTGGTGAAGAATTGTAGAACTTATGTAGGTTTTAGTGTGTTTTTGTGTTGTTCATACCTTGGGTAAACCTAGTTTTTTCTTCCTATACACAAATATATGTACAATTAACACATATGTGTAGGTTAAAAGGCAAGCTGAGTCATTTGTGAATCTTTTAAGCCACAGTAGACCCATTTTGGATATGTATTTTTGGAAAAAAATTCAGTTTTTTGAAAATTTTGACCTAGGTCGAAATTTTGGTTTTTTCATCATTTCGACCATTTAAATCATTTAAATCGGCAATTTGACCATATATTCTGAAAGCTGACAAAATTCTCTTGAGTTTAGACTAGGTTTGATCGAATTTGGTGAAGAATTGTAGAATTTATGTAGGTTTTAGTGTGTTTTTGTGTTGTTCATACCTTGGGTAAACCTAGTTTTTTCTTCCTATACACAAATATATGTACAATTAACACATATGTGTAGGTTAAAAGGCAAGCTGAGTCATTTGTGAATCTTTTAAGCCACAGTAGACCCATTTTGGATATGTATTTTTGGAAAAAAATTCAGTTTTTTGAAAATTTTGACCTAGGTCGAAATTTTGGTTTTTTCATCATTTCGACCATTTAAATCACTTAAATCGGCAATTTGACCATATATTCTGAAAGCTGACAAAATTCTCTTGAGTTTAGACTAGGTTTGATCGAATTTGGTGAAGAATTGTAGAATTTATGTAGGTTTTAGTGTGTTTTTGTGTTGTTCATACCTTGGGTAAACCTAGTTTTTTCTTCCTATACACAAATATATGTACAATTAACACATATGTATAGGTTAAAAGGCAAGCTGAGTCATTTGTGAATCTTTTAAGCCACAGTAGACCCATTTTGGATATGTATTTTTGGAAAAAAATTCAGTTTTTTGAAAATTTTGACCTAGGTCGAAATTTTGGTTTTTTCATCATTTCGACCATTTAAATCATTTAAATCGGCAATTTGACCATATATTCTGAAAGCTGACAAAATTCTCTTGAGTTTAGACTAGGTTTGATCGAATTTGGTGAAGAATTGTAGAACTTATGTAGGTTTTAGTGTGTTTTTGTGTTGTTCATACCTTGGGTAAACCTAGTTTTTTCTTCCTATACACAAATATATGTACAATTAACACATATGTGTAGGTTAAAAGGCAAGCTGAGTCATTTGTGAATCTTTTAAGCCACAGTAGACCCATTTTGGATATGTATTTTTGGAAAAAAATTCAGTTTTTTGAAAATTTTGACCTAGGTCGAAATTTTGGTTTTTTCATCATTTCGACCATTTAAATCATTTAAATCGGCAATTTGACCATATATTCTGAAAGCTGACAAAATTCTCTTGAGTTTAGACTAGGTTTGATCGAATTTGGTGAAGAATTGTAGAATTTATGTAGGTTTTAGTGTGTTTTTGTGTTGTTCATACCTTGGGTAAACCTAGTTTTTTCTTCCTATACACAAATATATGTACAATTAACACATATGTATAGGTTAAAAGGCAAGCTGAGTCATTTGTGAATCTTTTAAGCCACAGTAGACCCATTTTGGATATGTATTTTTGGAAAAAAATTCAGTTTTTTGAAAATTTTGACCTAGGTCGAAATTTTGGTTTTTTCATCATTTCGACCATTTTAATCACTCAAATCGGCAATTTGACCATATATTCTGAAAGCTGACAAAATTCTCTTGAGTTTAGACTAGGTTTGATCGAATTTGGTGAAGAATTGTAGAACTTATGTAGGTTTTAGTGTGTTTTTGTGTTGTTCATACCTTGGGTAAACCTAGTTTTTTCTTCCTATACACAAATATATGTACAATTAACACATATGTGTAGGTTAAAAGGCAAGCTGAGTCATTTGTGAATCTTTTAAGCCACAGTAGACCCATTTTGGATATGTATTTTTGGAAAAAAATTCAGTTTTTTGAAAATTTTGACCTAGGTCGAAATTTTGGTTTTTTCATCATTTCGACCATTTAAATCATTTAAATCGGCAATTTGACCATATATTCTGAAAGCTGACAAAATTCTCTTGAGTTTAGACTAGGTTTGATCGAATTTGGTGAAGAATTGTAGAACTTATGTAGGTTTTAGTGTGTTTTTGTGTTGTTCATACCTTGGGTAAACCTAGTTTTTTCTTCCTATACACAAATATATGTACAATTAACACATATGTGTAGGTTAAAAGGCAAGCTGAGTCATTTGTGAATCTTTTAAGCCACAGTAGACCCATTTTGGATATGTATTTTTGGAAAAAAATTCAGTTTTTTGAAAATTTTGACCTAGGTCGAAATTTTGGTTTTTTCATCATTTCGACCATTTAAATCATTTAAATCGGCAATTTGACCATATATTCTGAAAGCTGACAAAATTCTCTTGAGTTTAGACTAGGTTTGATCGAATTTGGTGAAGAATTGTAGAACTTATGTAGGTTTTAGTGTGTTTTTGTGTTGTTCATACCTTGGGTAAACCTAGTTTTTTCTTCCTATACACAAATATATGTACAATTAACACATATGTGTAGGTTAAAAGGCAAGCTGAGTCATTTGTGAATCTTTTAAGCCACAGTAGACCCATTTTGGATATGTATTTTTGGAAAAAAATTCAGTTTTTTGAAAATTTTGACCTAGGTCGAAATTTTGGTTTTTTCATCATTTCGACCATTTAAATCATTTAAATCGGCAATTTGACCATATATTCTGAAAGCTGACAAAATTCTCTTGAGTTTAGACTAGGTTTGATCGAATTTGGTGAAGAATTGTAGAACTTATGTAGGTTTTAGTGTGTTTTTGTGTTGTTCATACCTTGGGTAAACCTAGTTTTTTCTTCCTATACACAAATATATGTACAATTAACACATATGTGTAGGTTAAAAGGCAAGCTGAGTCATTTGTGAATCTTTTAAGCCACAGTAGACCCATTTTGGATATGTATTTTTGGAAAAAAATTCAGTTTTTTGAAAATTTTGACCTAGGTCGAAATTTTGGTTTTTTCATCATTTCGACCATTTAAATCATTTAAATCGGCAATTTGACCATATATTCTGAAAGCTGACAAAATTCTCTTGAGTTTAGACTAGGTTTGATCGAATTTGGTGAAGAATTGTAGAACTTATGTAGGTTTTAGTGTGTTTTTGTGTTGTTCATACCTTGGGTAAACCTAGTTTTTTCTTCCTATACACAAATATATGTACAATTAACACATATGTGTAGGTTAAAAGGCAAGCTGAGTCATTTGTGAATCTTTTAAGCCACAGTAGACCCATTTTGGATATGTATTTTTGGAAAAAAATTCAGTTTTTTGAAAATTTTGACCTAGGTCGAAATTTTGGTTTTTTCATCATTTCGACCATTTAAATCATTTAAATCGGCAATTTGACCATATATTCTGAAAGCTGACAAAATTCTCTTGAGTTTAGACCAGGTTTGATCGAATTTGGTGAAGAATTGTAGAACTTATGTAGGTTTTAGTGTGTTTTTGTGTTGTTCATACCTTGGGTAAACCTAGTTTTTTCTTCCTATACACAAATATATGTACAATTAACACATATGTGTAGGTTAAAAGGCAAGCTGAGTCATTTGTGAATCTTTTAAGCCACAGTAGACCCATTTTGGATATGTATTTTTGGAAAAAAATTCAGTTTTTTGAAAATTTTGACCTAGGTCGAAATTTTGGTTTTTTCATCATTTCGACCATTTAAATCATTTAAATCGGCAATTTGACCATATATTCTGAAAGCTGACAAAATTCTCTTGAGTTTAGACTAGGTTTGATCGAATTTGGTGAAGAATTGTAGAACTTATGTAGGTTTTAGTGTGTTTTTGTGTTGTTCATACCTTGGGTAAACCTAGTTTTTCTTCCTATACACAAATATATGTACAATTAACACATATGTGTAGGTTAAAAGGCAAGCTGAGTCATTTGTGAATCTTTTAAGCCACAGTAGACCCATTTTGGATATGTATTTTTGGAAAAAAATTCAGTTTTTTGAAAATTTTGACCTAGGTCGAAATTTTGGTTTTTTCATCATTTCGACCATTTAAATCATTTAAATCGGCAATTTGACCATATATTCTGAAAGCTGACAAAATTCTCTTGAGTTTAGACTAGGTTTGATCGAATTTGGTGAAGAATTGTAGAACTTATGTAGGTTTTAGTGTGTTTTTGTGTTGTTCATACCTTGGGTAAACCTAGTTTTTTCTTCCTATACACAAATATATGTACAATTAACACATATGTGTAGGTTAAAAGGCAAGCTGAGTCATTTGTGAATCTTTTAAGCCACAGTAGACCCATTTTGGATATGTATTTTTGGAAAAAAATTCAGTTTTTTGAAAATTTTGACCTAGGTCGAAATTTTGGTTTTTTCATCATTTCGACCATTTAAATCATTTAAATCGGCAATTTGACCATATATTCTGAAAGCTGACAAAATTCTCTTGAGTTTAGACCAGGTTTGATCGAATTTGGTGAAGAATTGTAGAACTTATGTAGGTTTTAGTGTGTTTTTGTGTTGTTCATACCTTGGGTAAACCTAGTTTTTTCTTCCTATACACAAATATATGTACAATTAACACATATGTGTAGGTTAAAAGGCAAGCTGAGTCATTTGTGAATCTTTTAAGCCACAGTAGACCCATTTTGGATATGTATTTTTGGAAAAAAATTCAGTTTTTTGAAAATTTTGACCTAGGTCGAAATTTTGGTTTTTTCATCATTTCGACCATTTAAATCATTTAAATCGGCAATTTGACCATATATTCTGAAAGCTGACAAAATTCTCTTGAGTTTAGACTAGGTTTGATCGAATTTGGTGAAGAATTGTAGAACTTATGTAGGTTTTAGTGTGTTTTTGTGTTGTTCATACCTTGGGTAAACCTAGTTTTTTCTTCCTATACACAAATATATGTACAATTAACACATATGTAGTAGGTTAAAAGGCAAGCTGAGTCATTTGTGAATCTTTTAAGCCACAGTAGACCCATTTTGGATATGTATTTTTGGAAAAAAATTCAGTTTTTTGAAAATTTTGACCTAGGTCGAAATTTTGGTTTTTTCATCATTTCGACCATTTAAATCATTTAAATCGGCAATTTGACCATATATTCTGAAAGCTGACAAAATTCTCTTGAGTTTAGACTAGGTTTGATCGAATTTGGTGAAGAATTGTAGAACTTATGTAGGTTTTAGTGTGTTTTTGTGTTGTTCATACCTTGGGTAAACCTAGTTTTTTCTTCCTATACACAAATATATGTACAATTAACACATATGTATAGGTTAAAAGGCAAGCTGAGTCATTTGTGAATCTTTTAAGCCACAGTAGACCCATTTTGGATATGTATTTTTGGAAAAAAATTCAGTTTTTTGAAAATTTTGACCTAGGTCGAAATTTTGGTTTTTTCATCATTTCGACCATTTAAATCACTCAAATCGGCAATTTGACCATATATTCTGAAAGCTGACAAAATTCTCTTGAGTTTAGACTAGGTTTGATCGAATTTGGTGAAGAATTGTAGAATTTATGTAGGTTTTAGTGTGTTTTTGTGTTGTTCATACCTTGGGTAAACCTAGGTTTTTCTTCCTATACACAAATATATGTACAATTAACACATATGTATAGGTTAAAAGGCAAGCTGAGTCATTTGTGAATCTTTTAAGCCACAGTAGACCCATTTTGGATATGTATTTTTGGAAAAAAATTCAGTTTTTTAAAAATTTTGACCTAGGTCGAAATTTTGGTTTTTTCATCATTTCGACCATTTTAATCACTCAAATCGGCAATTTGACCATATATTCTGAAAGCTGACAAAATTCTCTTGAGTTTAGACTAGGTTTGATCGAATTTGGTGAAGAATTGTAGAATTTATGTAGGTTTTAGTGTGTTTTTGTGTTGTTCATACCTTGGGTAAACCTAGGTTTTTCTTCCTATACACAAATATATGTACAATTAACACATATGTATAGGTTAAAAGGCAAGCTGAGTCATTTGTGAATCTTTTAAGCCACAGTAGACCCATTTTGGATATGTATTTTTGGAAAAAAATTCAGTTTTTTAAAAATTTTGACCTAGGTCGAAATTTTGGTTTTTTCATCATTTCGACCATTTTAATCACTCAAATCGGCAATTTGACCATATATTCTGAAAGCTGACAAAATTCTCTTGAGTTTAGACTAGGTTTGATCGAATTTGGTGAAGAATTGTAGAATTTATGTAGGTTTTAGTGTGTTTTTGTGTTGTTCATACCTTGGGTAAACCTAGGTTTTTCTTCCTATACACAAATATATGTACAATCAACACATATGTATAGGTTAAAAGGCAAGCTGAGTCATTTGTGAATCTTTTAAGCCACAGTAGAGCCATATTGGTTGGGTATTTTTGGAAAAAAATAATTTTTGTTGTAATTGGTTGTAATTCTAATTTTACCATAATACTATTAGCATTTTCGTTTAATAAAATGAGAAATAATCGTTTCCGACTTTAATATTAAAATATAATATGTGATACCTATGTGAAAACCGTGATGTTGATAATACGTTTTTATTCGACAAACTGTCAATATTACACGCCCCGCGGCAATTACTGCAGACGATAACTTTTGAAAATGAGCCTACACATAAAGTATATGTTTATCGGGTAAAAAACGGGTTTTGGAAATTTATTTCGAGACGAAATAAACCAAAACGTTGTCATAAGACTTTAAAATAATAATATCGATATTAATCTTTTGGAACGTAATCGGTTTTGTAAACGGGCTACTCGTTGTTCGTACGTCGTGCTGCCTCGTACACTTTGGACGAAACCGTCATCGCGGACACGGACCCCCGTCGATCGCGGGCGAGTCTAGATATTTAACAATACTACTGTTGAGCAGACGTAATTAATCGGTCTTGGACTTTCGAAAATATATAAAATAAATTTAAACAGACGTAAAGACGTCTTAATCGCGACGGTTTACTCGTTCGAAGCGGTTAACGATTTAATTAAAATAGAGTCGAGCGTTCGGCAGTCTTATTTTTAATAGAAATCGGGGCGGCTTTAATAGCCGAACGGGTAATATATTTTTATAACGACAATTCAAATTGTTTTTACTATTTTCGGTGTAATCTCAAGTCGATTCGGTCGGCGTTGCCGCCGTCAAAATATCGCGTAGAGTTTTGACGATAACTACGCGACGCGTAAAACTACCGACGACCCGAATTCGACACCGCCCCCTCCGGTCTCTTCGTATCTCGGACTTTTAGACCCCACGCGATAATTGTTCAATACACGTGCGGATTGCGAATCGAAAAGATTTTTTAGTTTACCTCGCAATCAACGAGTTCTAATCGACCTCGAAAGAGGTGTTGAATAGTCGGACCGGTCGGAACAACCTCCTACGGCACGGCGGCCGTCGATTTAAAGTGAAAATTCGACCGACCGACGGCTTCGCTATACCGTTGGCTTTGAGGAGAAAGAGATTTGTCGCCGTCACGTGATTTTCGAGTGGAAAAAACGAGATTAAACGGAACGGGATCACGTCAAAACGGAAAATTCGATTCCGTAAACGTTTACTAGTCAGTACGGCGACGAGTATACATGGACGGCGCGACGGCCAAACGCGAGCTTCACACACCGTTGCTGTTCGTTTTACCTGAGTACCGGAGTCTATTTCAACCTGCTTCACCATGACCGACACCGCAGTCGCCGCACCAGCACCGGCCGCCTCGTCGCCGAAAAAGAAAAGTCCGCCTCTCCAAAGGCGAAGAAAGCCGCGTCGGCCCATCCTACCACAGCCGTGATGGTGATCGCGGCCGTCGAGGAGCTGAAGGAGAAAAAAGGGTCGTCGTTGCCGGCCATCAAGAAATACTTGGCCGCCAACTACAAAGTGGACGCCGCCAAGCTTGCGCCTTTCAGGACCACCAAATTATTATAATATATACAATAATTGCCCGGTAGGTAGGGTAGTCTCATACCGAATTATAGATTATAGTAGTTTCCCCGTGTAATACAAGCCAGGCAGTAAGTAATAGTGATTGTGGAATGGAACGAAAAAGTTAAAACGACTACAATACGGGTAAATACGTTTGTTATTGTATATTTAGGAAAATTATGTCCTACAGATACAAACTTAGAATAAATCCGTAGTTAATCAACTGTCAGTCGGTATTACCCATAGAATACAAATAAAATAGAAATATGACAATCCTTTTTTTAACAGATACATTAATATTTCAAAGTTTTGTAAATTCAGCAATTAATTATACACAAAAAAACCGATAAGGTGATTTAATATCAATAAATTCTAGAAGAAATATTTGTTAACATACATCATCCATAGATACTGGATAATCGTGTACCTATCAATAAATTATGTTATGCTTTGTATTATTATTTTTTTAAATATTAAAAAAAAAACATTGTGCACTATTATTTTTGCAGATAGTATTTTCTATCAGACAGTAATATCATACACCATCCAACGAGAAGGAAAAAGAGGAAATAATTATTGGAATCGCCAGCTGTTTTAACCAACTATTTGAGAAAATGTAAAAAATTATTTGAAAAAAATGTCAAATGTCTACAGCGAAAATTCGAAGACATAATAACATGTCCACTCTGAAGGTAAATTGTATTTTAATATTTAACAAATATTATACCCGTGGGTCTGAAACGGTCATGTCAGTTGGTGTTTTCATTACGCGTTTGTTGTGTATATCCTTATAATAATAAAACGTTACTGGTAGGCTATTCGTTTCTTCCAGGCAGCGTCCGGCGGCTGTTCATTTTTTCTACGGCCAGATATACGGTGTCATAGCCGCCGCGGATTTCGTCTGGGCCGGGTTGCTACAGTTACCACGAATGTTGCGTGCCACGACTTGTAGTTACTCCGACATTGCTTTATCAGTCATTTGCCACGAATATAATCTACTTCGAATATACAATTGCTACGATTAGACGGTTAGTCCGAATTTAACATACTCCGACATCGTAAAGTAATTAAATGAATCATACAACAGTTAACCCGATATTGTGATACCACGAAAGTACTTTACTTCGACTATACATGATTACCGCCGACTATTCTGATTTCCGTGAGTACTGAGTCGTGACTTTATAGTTCTGTTATAACTTATAGTAAGTAGTTACTGTATTACAATTTTAATTTTTACCCACGTGGTACACACATGTTGTAATGTTACTTTGATTTTTTTGCTACGAATTTAAGTTACTTTTACTTTTAACTTAGAATCCTCGTTGATTTTAACTTTTAAGTAATGCAGAAAAATATTTAAAACATGAAAACGTAAAAACCTCCATTATGTGTTAAGTGGACTTGGATTTTTTTACCTCTCAGGTACATGCTATGTGATATAATAAAATATTATAATATAATTATTTTAAGAGGTGATATGCATTTTGCGTAGAAATATTTTCTCATGTGAAGTACAATAAAATATTATATTTTTAAAAAATGTATTGTCTGTATTATGTAATATTATAATAACAAACTAATATGTACTCACAAAGTAATAATACAATTATTGTTATGAATTTGTTTGTAATAACCAAATAAAATCATAATGATATTATTTTATTACATTTATTATAATAACTTCTTAAACGTGAGCTCTTAAATCATTTAAGTATTAATTATTTAAATAAAAAATCTGTGTAATATTAAAAAAGTATAAAATAACACAATATATTAAAAAAGATATAAAAATCACATAATACAATTTAAAAAAATATATAAAAATCACATAATTGTGAAATCGTTAGCTTTCAGTTTCATAAATAAGCTAAAATAATTTTTAATTTGTAGTGTTAATTTGTAGGAAAAAAAAATAATCTAAAAATGGTTCAAGAAATAAATAGTTGTACCACTTCATCTACCTCTTCATTACACACCTCACAAATATCAGGTATAGGACTGATGCAGTCCACACAAAACCACCCATGACCACAGTCTACATATATGTATCTTATGCCCTGAGGTGCATCCCTCCATTGCCTCCAACATTGAAGGCAACTAGTCCCAGTCGGATCGAGCAGGCTATTATTATTGTGCATCCATGAGCCTGTTAGAGTTATTGACAAATTTATGGTAATTCTACATAATTAATTCATTTTACACTTACTGTGATTACCCACTCTAGGTAACATTATGTTTATTTGTAAAGTGGAAGGCAATCTCGCTTTACAAATTAGGCAACTGGTCAACCTATCGCTACAATTATCACAACACCATCCATGGCCACACGGTAAAAAAATATTGATCCCAACAATTTCCTCCCTCCGTTCCAAGCAAACAATGCATCGGTCATATTCTTCACCTATTGATATTAGTGAGTATTACTATATTTTTTTTTTAGCTTCTATGCGAAGCTAGAAAGTATTGTATTTACAATGATGTTTTTTTAATTGTTTGTGTCTGTAGGCACCTATAATCTTTAAAACTACTGAACCAACTTTTTTGTATAGGAACACTATAGATCAGAAATCGTAAGGTACTTTATTGGACCAAAAATTTAAATAGTTCATCCCCTCCCCTTCCAAATACAATGAAATTAGCTCCATAACTTTTTTAAAAATAGGTCTAATCAGTAGGTCTAGTTAGTTTCAAATTTGTTTAAAATATCTTTTAAACAATAAAAAATATCATAACCCTAGAAGGGATAGACTTTTTTATTTCACTTTTTCATGCAAAATTTTAGGGATTGAGGTTTGAAAATCTTACCGAAGGCAGATCTAACATGGGACTAAAACTTAAACAATTTTCTCAAAAATCCATAGTAAAAATTTATTTTGAAGTACATAATTGTCATTAAATACAATGGTTTTAACGATATTTGTATTTTTATCTGTAAATACTGGACATCGCTTACTACTTCTCACTTACATATACTACTTCATACTGTACTGGTTTGTAGAGTTGTAACAATTTCACCTAACCGTTACTTCTCGTCCGTGACTTTAGTCTGTCTCCGACATTTCTACCATGCTTAGAAAGAGGGGATGGCAGTCTCTTCTCCTAAACAGGTTGTCCTGCTCAGTGAGAGACACCACCCGTGGCCAGATTTGAACCAGCAATGAATGCGTGAGCACCGCTGCTTTAATCTACTCAGCCACTCCGTCCCCACAGATTCGCATCAAAGCATTTATTTAAAAGTGATTTTATGACTTTTAGTTATAATAATTCCTGTAGACATGTGACCTTTGACACGGCCCCCTCAACCTATAACACAGGTTGGGCCCACGCTGTACCTCTCTGTCACCCGTCGACACATTGTGCTACACTCGGCTGTGAACTTACTCTCCCACCGTCCAGTTGGAGAGTGCAAAGTCCACACCAGGGAAACAGCCGCTACTAAGCTTTCCGGTTGCTTGCTCTCTCCGCTACCCGTCGTCAACGCGAACGCACCTCGCTGCCACCGCTAATTGCACGACCCGAGCGTCACGTTTAAGGTTTTTTTTTTTCATTATAACTTGATTTTTTTTTTTTGTGTCTAAATAAATGGGCCTTGCCCCCTTATTTTAAACACTCACATTGACGACTTGGTCATTTATTTATTTTATTTTTTTCTCATCGTCCTTCACTACCCTCTCGCGGAACGCCGACCGTCACCTCGTCGTGCCAATTCCGTCCTCTCGTGAGACGCCGACACCTCCTAGTGTCGCGTCACCTGCTCATCCCCACTATGCCCTCGACCCCACTGTACTGGCTATTTAATTTCTCTATGTTAGTCACCTGGTAATATGGGTAGTCCTTGACTTGACATCAAAGCTGGTGGATATATATTATGTTGGTCTATAAATAACAATTTGGTACATTAATTTTTTGTTTAATTATTTTTAACATTTAATTTAATGGAATATTAAGTATGATATTTTTAAATATTTAGATACTTTCAAATTGTGCCAGTACGTTTGGAGCTAATGACGATGTTCCCGCTACGTCAGCTACTTGAACAATACTTCCCACCTCATCATTATTATGTAAGTAATATGTGTATAATGTATATATTCTTTATGTATAAATTTCTTCTGTCCGTGTGTAAATATGCAAACTCCTCCTAAACGGCTGGACAGATTTTTATGAAATTTTGTGTGTGCAATTAAGTTGATTCGAGAAAGGTTAAGATTCATAATTTGATCCGATAGAACATGTTTTTAATTTGTAATTAATTAAAATGATTAATTATGATTATCAATAGTATCAATATATCAATACATCTCTATGGTTTTTCATACCACAGGGATACAGTGATCCGATCAGCTGATTGTGTGTCTATTCTAATACACGGGCAACGCCGGGTTGAGACAGCTTGTATATATATATATATATATACGAATAATAAAATACCTTCATCTTCAAGTTGATTCAAGTCATCAGCAACTTCTTCATTGGGACCTGTCGTGGCCGTAGACGTTCGGAGTAATTAAACCCTTAGTAATAATTAAAATAACAACACTTGTTTACGTTAGTCACCGTTTATTCTATTACGCTATAGTACTACACGACAATAATAATACTATTGATGCCCGGCGGTCCGGTGACGGCCGTATTTATGTTACCGGCGGCGGTCAACATTGCTGATAAGCTGCGCCGGGGTTTTGCTTAATGGGCAATTAGGGAAGCACGGCCCGGCCGGGTATTGTCATCGCGGTCCGGGTAATAGTCCAGACCGCGGTGATGGCAATACCCGACCGTGTCATTCTCCCCCCCAATGGCCCATTAAGCATCCCCAAGGCAGCTTACCCAGACGGCTATTGCTGAACGGGCTCGGGTGACGTCAGCGGCGTGTAGTAAAGGTCCTGGAGGAACTCCACATCCGGCAGGTCGTAGTTCTGGGCCCCGAGGATATCGTCCATGAGATCCAACTGCCCGACGGCTAGTTGGAGCGTGTCGTCGGGGTCCACCTCCATTGCCACCTCCCTCGTTCCCGATTCGTCGGCGACATCGAGTGTGAGGTCGATCGTTGCCACTGCCGTGACCGCTGTCGTCGCCGTCGCCGCTGTCGCCGTCGTCGCTGCTGTCGTCGTCGTCGCTGCTGTTGCCGTCATCGCCGCTGTTGCCGCTGTGAACGGAACGCTCCGCGGCTTGCAGTGACGCAGCCGCCGTTCCTCCTCACGTTCCAGCTGCGCATGATACGCATTCCGGGTAACGATTTTTGGAGAGGTACTGGTTCCCGGGACAGTTAACGGCCTTGTTGTTGAGTGGGGCCTCCGGAAGTAATTATCTTCCGGTGGCGTGGCCACTTTCTTGGGGGGTGGGGCCGAGTGGGTACGGACGGTCTTACCCGTATCGGCTCCCATCCTTCCTCTCGTCCCTACTTGAACCTGGCTAGGCCGTCCCAGCGCTCTCGGCGCCGGTCTTTGGTCTACCTTACCTGGGGCCTCTGCTCTTAGGCGTACTAGGGGGGGCATTCCAGCTGTGCCGGGTGTTGAGCTTGCCTCGCTAGCCCTAAGATCAGCCTTACTATTACCTTTTCTTACCTGTGAGGTCACTCCAGACTTTCCGGGTCGTGACCTCTCCTTTGTCCGGGTGCCCAATAACCATCCTCGATGGTGTAGTTCACGAGCCACCGGATCGTCCCGTATTTCAGAGAGGGTCGCCTTCTTCGCCCACTCCATGGTTATCACCGGTGGTAGATACGTCTGAGTAGACGTATCGACCACCGGCTTCCTCGGGGGGTTCGGAAGTGACCCCTCCTCGCTCCTTTCGTCAGATCCTCTCATCCGGCGGATGGCCACCTGCAGGCCCGCGATGGCGTCCTGGTGACCCTTTATCCACCCCTCCATCTGGTGGACTACGTATTTGACGGTTGTCGCTGGAGGGCGAAAGCGCTTGCCGCTTCGGCCGCCTTCTTCTCGTACTCGTTTCACTGGGGGTTGCGACATCTGAAATTAGCGTAGGGTAATTGGTCACATAAGCGGGTTTTAGTGCGGAGCAGTGAACTTTTATGACCGGCTTAGTTTCCGTGAAGAAAACACCATTCCCAAGGAACTTCCCAGTCTCACTGGTCCTATCCACTTAGACGCAAACCCCGCGTGAAATCCCTTTGCTGCGTTTGAGAGTGGGTGACTGCGGTAGTACACCCAATCTCCTATCGAGAACCTGTCTAGGGTTTTCCCTACCTGTTTGTCATTAGGGGTCCCTATCACTACCCTAGCGCGTTTCCTCCTAAGTTCGGCTTCTACGGGTAATTCGATTCTGGATCCTAATAGGATCCAGTCACCCGGCGCTTTGGCTTCCCTTCCTAGAACTAGCTGAGAGGGGGTATAGCCAGTTTTCGAGTTTTTTCGATTCCGTATCGCGAACAGTAAGGAGGGTAAACACGTATCCCATAGACGATGTGGTTTATCGCGCAGTTGAGCTCGCAGACCTTTTTTTAGCTCCTGGTTCCGTCTCTCCACTGGGTTTGCTCGTGGGTGGTAGACCGGAGTGGTCCACCCTTCTGTTCCCCAGTGGTTCAGCGCCTGTTTCATTGCCTTTGACACCAATTGGGGGCCGTTGTCTGATAGTAGTACGCGGGGGAACCCAAAACGTGGAAATACCTCGCGCTCCAACGCGTCTATAATCACCCGAGTTGTTGCGGTTCCAATGGGGAAAGCCTCTACCCATCGGCTAAAGCAATCCGTTACGACGAGTATAAACGTTTTACCCCGAGCTGATCGGGGGTAAGGCCCCATAAGGTCAATGCTCAGGACTTCCCAAGGCTGCCGTGGTACTCGTGTTGATATCGCATCTTCCGGTTTCCTGTTGAGTGGTTTTGTACAAGCACATACTCGACATTCCCGGACGTATTGCAATACCATCTCCCGCATCCCTTTCCAGTAGAAGCGGTTTTGTATGGCCCTCCAGGTTTCTTTCCAACCCGGGTGCGAGGCAGTCTCATGATCGTGATATCTCCATAGTATCCGTTCCTGTTTATTGGCGGGTATTACTATGGCTATGATATCATCGCCCTCATCTCGTGGAGTTATCCAGTACACCAAGTCCTTTTCGAGTCGAAATGGTTGTTCTCTGGTGTCTTGCTTGGTCATCTGTATCAGATTTTGAATGTCTGGGTCATTCCGTTGCCATTCGGTGATCTCCTGCAGTGTAAGGTGATCGGTGAAGTCGTGTCCGGATATCTTGAACAGTTCGTCCTTATGTGTTGCTGGTTTGTCCCCAAGCGGTGGTTCAATGAGGTTGTTTTCAAGTTGTTCCTCGTCCACCGTTGGTCCATCTGCCGGATTTCTTGATAGTGCGTCTGCAGCTTCATTTTGGGTTCCGGGCACATGTTTAATATCGAAAGTGTAAGTTCCAAGGGTAAGTGCCCATCGGGTTAGCTTACTATTATTATCCCGTGCCGTCTGTAACCACTTTAATGCCGCACTATCTGTAAGCAATTCGAATTTCCTGGCTTCCAGATAAGGACGGAACTTATCAACCGCAAAAATGATAGCTTAGCACTCCCTCTCCACTGCTGAAACGGGTTTGTGCTGAGTTCAATTTCTTACTCACGTGACTGATGACCCTTTTCTCATGTGGCTGTGTCCCGCGTTGATACAGTATGGCACCAACGCCCACCTCACTTGCATCCGTTTGCAAGCAAAACGGTTTTGAATAGTCCGGAGGGCTGAGTCTTGGTGCTGATACTAATGCTAACTTTACCCGCTCGAATGAGTCCTGTTCCAAATTCGTCCAGTGCCACTTGACCCCTTTGGCTAACAGGTTCGTTAGCGGTGTTGTGAGTTCCGTGTATCGGTTTACAAACTGGCTGTACCATCCGCAAACTCCCAGAAAACGCTGAAGCTCCTTCAGTCGTTTTGGTGTGGGAAAGCGGCTAATGATATCCAATTTTCCGATTTCCGTGTCGATTCCTTGACCATCGATCATATGTCCAAGGAAGTTTATATTTCGCGTTCCAAATTTGCACTTTTTTGGTTGGCACGTTAGTCCAAATTTGGCTAGGCGCTCCAGTACTTTGTGTAAGTGGTAGAGATGATCCTTGTTGGTTTTTGAGAAGACCACAATATCATCCAAGTACACTCGTACAGACTGTCCCACATAACCTCGGAATACTTCATCCACTAGGCGACAGAATGTGGCTGGAGAGTTGCGCAGTCCGAACGGCATAACCCGAAATTGATAAAGACCGTTATCAGTACGAAATGCGGTAAGTGGACGCGCTTCTGGACTCAAGCTCACTTGCCAATAACCGGACTTTAGGTCCAATGTGCTAAACACTTCGGCTCCTCCCATTGTCCGGATCAATTCGTGCAAGTTTGGCATAGGGTATGCGTCGGGCTCGGTTTGGAGGTTTAAGCGCCTGTAATCCACGCAAAACCGATGTGTACCGTCCTTCTTAGTTGCTAGTACTACAGGGGCGGCCCACGGCGATATGCTTGGTTCTACAAAGCCCTGTTCCTCCATTTCCTTGACCGTGTCGTTGATCTTTGCCCTCTTGTCCTTGGTGTATGGGTACGGGTTTAGTGCTACGGGTTTTGGGTCGTTTAAACGTATCTCGTGCTCTACTATCCGTGTCCGACCAACTTGTCCACTGAATACTGTAGGGTACTGTGTTAACACATTCCTTAGTTGTTCACCAATATAGCCTACCGGCAGTTCCACCTCTGTCAGGTCTACCGGCTTAAGCGTATTTTCTTCTGTCTTCTGGGGCCGTCGCCAACTGATAGTCTTCCTCTGGTCGTTGCCCAGATGAATAGTACCAGCGCTGTAGTCCCATGAAGCACCTTGTTCCACTAGGAAGTCGTGGCCCAGCAACACGTCCGTTGTGAGCTGATCTAACACTGCCGCCATGATTCTAACTTCCAGTCCCGATATTTTTGCATGGAGCTCACAGTAGCCGTTCACGTTGATGACTCTTCCGTCAGCCATACGGGCTACTACTTCCGGTCCTGATATCGGATTCCCATATTTTTCGGCAACCCATTTCCGTACATAAGTCCGTCCAGCTTGAGAGTCCAGTAGTGCCACCACTTCGCCCGACGGGAACTCCAATTCCACTGCCGGTGTTGGCATTACACTCCTGTCGGTCTGGTTACGCTCTTCCTCTTGAACCGGTCCGTCGATCACCATCAAGTTCTTGAGTTTTTCGCTCGGCTCGCTTACTTCAGCGTCGCCGGTTAACTCCTCTGTTTGGTGTCGTTGAGCATCAAGAGTAGCGTTGACATGTGTGGCAAATTGTTGTCGTAATTCATATAAAGAATCGGTTTCTGAATCGCGTCGGGTTCGTGATATAACCACTTCCGTCGGTATGTCCGTTTTGTTCATATTAAGTAAGTCTAGTAGGGGGGTATTTACCATTTTTTCGGGTTTGCGCGCCAGCTTTTCGCCCTCTTTTACAGAGTCGCGTGTAAAGGACGCCCCAAAAAGTGGTTTTACCGGTACTTCCGAAGATTCGGGTTTTTCCCGGGTATTTCCCTGCCTACTGGGTTTTTCCCTATCAATTTTTTGACCGGAGTGGGTTTCCCTCACCCGGTCTTCTGCGCGTTTCCCGACGGCTTTGTCGGTTTTCCACAGTCCCTACTGAAATGTGGGCCACCACAGCGCCAGCATTCAATCGGTTTTTTCCGTGGGTTATTGCGCGCGGTCGACTCCGGAGCCGTATGTTTCACGTACGGGGGTTTTTCCGGTTCGCGACTCACCTCGATTTTTGTCGCTAACGCCCTTAGCTCTAAAAATGACTGCGGTGCGTTTACACGAACGAGAGCCTGATACTCAGCGCGCATTAAGTCGGATACCGTTTCAACGGCCTCTAATTCGGATAAGCCACAATCGCGGCGCCGAAACAGTTGAAATTTTTCTAACACAAAATCGCGCAAAGACTGAGTCGGGTTTTGTTTCCAACTTAACAGTTCTGTGCGGATTTGTTTCCTTATCCCGTGGCCGTCGAATTGTTCCAAAAACTCGGTTTTAAATTCGGGCCATGAGGGGTCTAGAGCGCGCAGTGTTCCCCACCAAGTGCCTGCGCTGCCTTTTAACTGTGGGGTTAACACTTTTACCCATTTTTCGTTGGGCACATCAGCTTCGACGAGTACGCTAGCGGCGGCGCTCAAAAACCGTTTGGGGTCCTCAACTTTCTTTCCGCTAAACTCGGGTAAAGAATTTCGGACAACATCTATTTTATATTGCGGTAATAAAAACGAATTTTGATGAGCCGTGCTATTTAGCCCGTGCTTATTAAAAATTATTCCCTCTCCAAAAGTTACATTCGGTTGACCACTCGGACGCCCATAGTTATTTTTTACCATTCCACTTATGTTGTGTTGTGGTTCTTGATAAAAAAAATTATTCGAGCTCTGTCCGGTGGTTCCGTTTATAAAATTAATCGGGTTGGGGAATAAAATTTCATTATATTCGGTTCCTAAACCAACACTTTTATTTTTAATCGGTTCAAAATTTGAGGAGGCAGTAGGCGGGTCTATTCCGTTTTTTGAACAAGACGGGTACATAGACGAGTGGCTGACTGTCTCCTGATTTATTCCGTCATTTTGGTGTGGTTTAGGGTAAGACAAAGATTGCGCGTGTTTAGACAACGTTATATTTTCCGTCGGTTGGTCCGTTTCCGTTGCAAACGGTTTTAGGAGTCCATAGTCGGCTAAAATATTTTCTAATCGACCTATTCTCCGAATTAACAAATTAAATTGTTTTAGTCGGTTTTGAATAATGTCGATGTCCGTGTCTAAACCTACTACGCGGTCGGATATCGTGTCAAAACCGTTTTCCAGTGTGCCTAGACGGTTTTCCATTTCGGGGCCGTCTAACAGACGTCGAGTTTCCTTGACGTTGTCACTTATACCGTTTTGGTTTTTACCGTCATCATTGGCGTCACTAATGGACTGGTTTTTGACATTATCCAACTTAAATATTACATTGGCGGGCTCAACTTTCTCTACGTTCAACAAGTGGCTTTCCAACATGATTAGCAAGTCGGCTTTAGTCCCTAGT
>NW_026096173.1:0-26580 GCF_023614345.1 Adelges cooleyi | reverse complement strand
TTCCCCGCTTCGAAGCTAAAAAAATATTTTTTCAATATATTGTTAATTATGAAATATGGCTAGCAACGTCCACAAATTATACTCCGGCGATCATAACCTAAAGGTATCCACCCTAATTTTAAAAATACAATTTTAAGTACAGTACTGTCATTGTAGTATTTTTTATGTACTTTTTAAAATCCGATAAAATAGATACAATATCAAGCTACCAATAGATACAATTTACGGTTTTTCTGTTTTTTCATTTCGATTTCAAAGGAACATCTGAATAAACATTCATATAGAGCGACCCCCAGTTGCGTAATTAAAAAAAATTAATTTTAACTCATTAATTTTTGCCATGCATAGAAATTTAGGCGTATATATTTGCCCAGTAAGAATTTTAAACGTGTCTATTTTCTTGTGACCGACTTTCACCAAACATCGCTATACATTTGTCTGAAAAGGTTTTCAGTCAATCCCGTATTTTGTGATCGTTGTGGCCATCGTGTAATAATGAAAGCTGAACGTTATATTTTTTATTTGTTAATGCTTTATGTGAATGCTGTTACAGCAGAAATGGATCCGGCATTACGCGTTGATATTATGAACTATGTTTTCTCGCAGCCCGGTTGGCCGGCTTTAACGCATTACAAAGATTTCAAAATAATCGTGCGATGGATGGGCGAGGAGGATAGATGTTTTACCGTGTATGATTTACTAGCAACCGGTGCGGATGGCCAAATAGTCAATTACGACAACGTGAAGTATAAAATTCGTCAAGCACATCAGTTTCTGAGCTGTCAGTTTGCCAACAATCTAAAAGTGTGTTACGATTACAACTTTGGCGCAGTCGACCAGTGTAAAAATATTCACGTTCCCTCCGAATCGTTGAAATGTGTAGGCATGGTTTTGGACATGATCAAAGAAATTGATGAATTGGTCGAGCGCATGCTAGGTACGCTGTCGTATATTCACAAGCTGTCCCCGAAAGAGTTCGAACAGGATGTGTCCATAACCTTGAGAGATTTCAAAAGATTCTACGATAACTTGAATTTCGACAGAACATCGCTCGACAAAGGATACCACGATGAGATAATCAATTCTATCGAAAATAATATGGAATTTGCCATACATCTCTTGGGTGAATTCCATAAATATGTTTGTTTACCGATGTCGTATGCAGAAAAAAACAGTGGTATTTCCAAAGCTACGGAAGCCGTACGGAACTTAAACGGAAAATTTCCACCTCTCGTCGTAGTGAATGATATAAAAGGTCTGGTTAGTTCAGTCGTCGACGGTATTCTAAACGAGTTCGACCAGTTCACTTTTGGTTTTAAGTATGATTCGAATACAAAAACTACCCATTTAATGTACAGCTCATTTGAAAATCTAATGGACACAGAAATCGAAGCATCGGATTTGTCAACATAGCCACAACATTTTTCGTTTAATATGTGTTTGAAATTGTAAAATACATTTAAAAAAATGGTTATAACAGGTTTAAAATTACATTTTATGATTATTACTTGGCTATTATAATTCAAATATAATATATAAAAAATATATATATATATATATATATAAAACAAAATATCCTACTTCTTTTTTTATTAAATTATATTATTTAGAATTCGATTACCTTTTAAACGTAACATCATCCAATAAAATTGTCTTATAAGATTTAAAAACTATACAGTAACATTTTATTGTACTGTAAATCTACACAGAGTGATTCTTTTATCATGAACCACTCAATATCTCATAGGGTTTAATAAGAAATTATAACACTTTTTTTCATATTATTGTTATACAATGTGATCTCAATTTTTCACAATTATTTTTATTTTTACACCCTCCCATCTTAGTTTTTTTGATAGCAACTCTTGAAACTAAAATGGTAACGTGTATCTTTATAACAACTCTTACTACCTCTGCAACAGTTCACAACAGTCTGCGACAAGCAACAATCTTTTTTTTAAATTCTTCAACTTATAAACATTAAGTCAGAGTAATAACTTCTGGAACAATGGTTGAAGCACTCTATGTAATACAGTGTGGCCACTTAAAAAAAACATTTTTGAAAAAAATTATGTTTTTAGCTTTTATTGAAAACAGACACCTATGAAATAGATTTTATCCTTGAAAACAGACCGCAAGCAATTCCCCAAATAGTTAAAAATATTTCTCTACTCAATTTTCCAGCAAAAAAATACACTTAATTTTTTCATTGTTTTCACTCAAAATTAGTTGTATTTTAATGTTATAGAAAGTTTTGAAAATTTGATAGGCCAGTAAATGTTACAATTATAGTTTTAGCTAATAATATTTCTAAGATAATGTATTAAATTGTTTTTAAATATATTTGTAAGATAAAAGTAATATTTTAGTTATAATAGCCAACTAATAATTATAAAATATATTTTACATTTTGAAAAAACATATTAAACCGTTAATACCGTTTTCTCCTCTACATAAATCTGGTTTGCAAACATTTGTATAGAATATACCTAAGCGTCTTAAGAAGATGTACATATTTTCCTTTTCTGGTCAGGTGGCACTGCTGAGAGCCTTCCTATTCCTACATTATTGAATATTGTCACTGTATCTTTGTCATCAGACTTACTGATTATACATATTGTATAGATTGTAAATAAATAAAATATATTTCTTAATAAAAAAAAATAAAAATTATAAAAAAAACATATTTTCCCAGGTAGAGTTAATAGTTATGTTGCGGTATTCTATTATGAGCGATTCACTGTCGAAGGTCAAGTTAAAGGAAGGATCGTTAATCATACTACCCTGGGCGATTGTTTTGACATTACAATCGTAACACGTTTGAAGTACGTTGGCATACACACAACTAACAAAATGATGCACTAAACGAATTTTGTATTCCGCGTTTTCTTTAGTGACTATTTGTTCTAAGCCGCCTTCTATCCTTTCCTCGGCTATCTTGACATCACAGCCTCACGAAAAATCAAACTAACCAGAATAAGTGAAAATATGATTCAAAGCGTTAACTTGATAAGTCATTACCTCATCTGCTGTTAAAGGATGCACGCAAAGCGTTAATATAAAATATGACGTACAACTTTCATTGTTACACGATGATTTCAACAATTATGTGTTTAATAACAACAATAATAACAAATAACATAAGAATAATAGTAATACTGGTGTAATCTGTAGTGCGTTGCAGAAATTACTTTGTTAAGTCACTCTTAGCATTTGATACTAAATCTTTTAATCATTTCGCGTGTAAAACTTCACAGAGGCCTATAAGTCCCCCCCCCGCCATAAATAAGCTCTCACTCATTTATTAAACAAAACGAAAATGACCACTAACAATATTATTTTTTTAAATGTATATTTGAATGATAATAACGATTTAATAATAATTACCCAACGGGAAACATGATATTATTTTGAAATTTTATAAAATGTATTTTTCAATTTAAAACATATTACATTAATAAGATAATTCGAGTTCCGTGTCGACTGGACATGATGTTGAACAGATATTTCGTTGTGTAATATGAATTTGTTTGTTTTTTGTTGTATTACTTTACGGGTTATTGGTACTTTAAATGAACCTTATCTGAATCCGAATGATACTCAAAACCTAGAGAGAAACCGTTTAGATTCTCATCGACAGTTGTATTCACCAAGAGTTTTATGTTTTCGACTATAACGAGGGGTGGAAATTTTCCGTCTAACTCCTGTAGAGCCTTCGAAGCTTCGGAAACACCATGATTTTCTATTGTATACAAATTCGGCTTGCAAAATCTAAAATAGAAACTAGTCAAGCGCGTTATGACATCTAACATAGTTTCTAAGATAGAATTCAATTTTTCGACATGGTATTCTTTTATGAGTGATTCACTGTTAAAATCAAAGTTATCGTAGTAACTCTTGAAATCTTTCATGGTTCTGGACACTTCCTTGTTGAACGACGTACTTGAGAATACCTGGTAAATACACGAAAGCGTGGCTTGCATACGCAATACTAACGGATCGATTTTTCTTATCATTTCCAAAACAATGCTTACACATTTCAACGATTCGGAGGGATGGTTTATTCTTTTACATCGGAAAATTGCTTCAATAATGTGATCGTAACATCTTTCTAGTAAGTAGGCATACTCACAACTAAACAACTGATGCACTAGACGAATTTTATATTTCGCGTTATCTTTAGTGACTATTTGTCCGTTCGCGTCAGTTGCTATAATATCATTCACAGTCACAATTTCGTCGACGCCATCATTCGTTTGCACGACTATCTCGATACCATTGCGTCTTGACCAATCTGTCCAACCGGGACGTGTTAAAATATTATTCAAAGCGTTTACTTGGTATGTCGTTGCCTCATCTGCTGTTAAAGCATGCACGTAAAGCGTTAACAAATACAAAATATGACGTACGACTTTCATTGTTACACGATAATCACAACGCTCACAAAATACGGGGATCTACTAAGAAATGTGATCTCAGAAAATTGTACACCGATGTTTGTTAATAGTCGGGCGAAAAAAATAGACACGTACTGTATTCTTATTGGGTAAGTTCAATCATCTATAATACCATATATGCGGTAGTGACGGCGATAAACACGAGTATAAATTATTATTTTAAACAAGTAAAAAGGTGTCCTACATAGATATATTTTTTTAGAATATGTTGCTTTCAAAATCGAAAAAACACAAAATCGCTATTGTATCTATTGGTATCAAGAATAAACACCGTAACCCCCCCGTACCGCGAAGGCAACGCGCATCCACGCGCTTCAGTAAAAAAAAATTAAAAAAAATACAGAATAATACGCATAATACACGGAAGGTATTAATTTAATTTACACATGAACTAATTTTGTTATTTAAGTGTGTATGGTTTTTAACACAAAATATATATGTTTAGTTCTTGTTTGGCTCGTTCTTATTTTATATCTTTTTAATTTTGTGCGCTAATATGGGAGTGTTCGAAGAAGCGAAACCATGTCTTACTAGTTTGCAATGTCATGTAGGTCGAGTACACGAAGCGGGATTAGGAGTCGAAAAAGAACGCGCCAACAACATAGCGAAGACAAAATTTAAAATAATGTAAATAATCGCTGTTGTACACTTACCCTGAGCCCGGACGGATTCATCTTTAAATCGTACCTTCTTTGAAACTCCACGGAGTACATCTAATGTTTGTATTCGGTCGAAAAACTACGTGTGTCAAAATTTAGAGAAAATTCAATAGAGTAAACAAGTTTTCGAAGTATGTTCCCTTCCAACTTAGTTTTTTCTGATAGCAACTCCAAATTATAATTGTTATACAGGGTGATTCTTTTACCATGAACCAGTCAATATCTCACTGGGTTTAGTTAATAATTACATTTTTTTTTTCAAATTGTTTTTACACAATGTGATCTCAATGTTTCCCAATTTTATTTTGTTTTCACCCCTTTAGTAGAGTGTAGTGCTATTTTTATCTGCGCGGATTTCCCAACCGCACTTACCCTCCCATCCGAACTTTTAAACTTTTATAACTTAAAAAATAATTATCCGTGACTGGTTATCGACCTGTCAACATTTTTAGTACATTATTATCAATTAAAAAATGTAATAAAATATGTACGTTTCCATTTAAGTTTCAAAAGTTGCTATTTAAAAATCTAAGTTAGGAGGGGGTAAAAACAAAAAAATTAAGATCACATTGTATAACAATAATATGAAAAAAAATATTTTAATTTTTTATTAAAACCTATGAGATATTGAGTGGTTCATGATGGAAAGAATCACCCTGTAGATCTGTGAGCCTCTCCCCCTAATATGCTCCCATCACATGAAATTGGTTAGGTTTCGAATCATACTCAAAGCCAACAAAGAGATTGTCGTAACATTTTATATACTCATTGGCGATCAAAGATCATTATACGATGATCACAACGCTCTCAAAGTACAAAATAGTCAAAAAGACATTTTCTACTATATCCTATTTGATGATTAGTAAAAGTTTGACAAAAGAAAATAGGGAGATATTAAATTATTATTGCGTATGTACAAACGTTTAAAGCTTTCATATAGTCAAAACGCTCCTAAAATATGGGTTTGACCGAAAATCTTTTCAGACAAATGTATACCGATGATTATTATAAGTCGAGCACGAGAAAATAGAAAAATATTAATATATCGTAGTCGCTGCGCATAAATATTTATTCATGTGTGGCTTTGAAATCGAAATTAAAAAAAACACAAAACCGTAAATTGTATCTATTGGTTTCTAAAAAGAACACTATTTTATGTGATTATAAAAACTATATAAAAAAAATGTATTTTTTATATTTTCAAATACCTATTGACAGTTGTTTTAGCATCCTAGAAATTTACCTCCAGTATGCGCCGAAATCATTGTACAGGCTTTTGTATTTTTAGGCGTACTGTTACCCTACAAACAAGTTACTTTTTTCATACAAAGAAAAAAATCTGTTTTTTGAAACGTAGTCCGTTTGGTTGCTGGTTTTTTAAATGTTAGAACTATTTTTTGGCACGGTAGCAGACTATTAATTACATTATAAGCGAAAACGTATTTTGTACATACATATTTTATAACCGTTAATGTGTTTAGAAAGAAGTTTAATGTTATACCACCCCTCAAGACATGTAACTACTTGAAAATAGTGTTAAATGCATTGTTATACAACGAGAATTTTTAGTTTAGTTCAAAATCCGTATTCCACTAAAACCTAAATGATACATTATTTTCTTAAATTCTATACAAGACTTTTCACAAAGACATTTGCGTTGGAAACAAATGAAAAACCCCTGTTGGTAACATGAACTTTTATGTTAGGTTATTTTAAAAACAATCTTACTTCAGAAAAACAACATTTTATAGTTTTATGAACGTTACATTATTGTATAACTAAATCGCCGTGGTGTTTGTCAATAAAATATAAAAATGATAGATCCAACACGATATCATAATATTATTAAAGAGGATTTTCAATTGAAAACACATTTTTTATTTCTTTACACCGATTCTGCCTGAATCTCACGAAAGCACCATGCGCAATTTTTAAGGGTTCTGTGTAGTGATGACATGTGTATGATAGATATTTTTAAGACAGAACAAATTTAAAAGTCTTATGTCGTTTATTGTCGGAAAGAAAAAAAATGAATTAATTATTAAATATTATTATACTTTAAATAACACTAAATATTATTTGAATTATTAAATTACATTCGAAATGAATGATTTTCAATTTTGCTGAACATAAATTTCAATTTATAATATTCGTTTAGTTTTTGTTGGAATTCATTCCGGATTGTACAATATACGTGTTCTATTTGAAATAGAATCATACTCCAAGCCGAGTGAGAGCTGGTTGAACTTGTTTAGAAGTTCGTCGACCATTGAACTCACCAGTTCTTTCAGATTATACGACAATTCGAGTGGCGGATATTTTTCCTCTAACCCTCGTACGAATTCCGTAGCTTCGGAAATACCAAGTTCTTCTTCATCCGAAATTGGTCCGCAATAATTATTGTAAAATAGACTCAAGAGATGTATGGCTGTTTTTGTATTGCATTCGATATTTTCAATTATTTCTATGACAAGAGATTCGCTATCAAGAGATTCGCTGTCAAGAGATTCGCTGTCAAAATCCAAATTATCGTAATAACCTTTGAAACCATTCAAGGCGTCGGACACGTCCTGGTCGAACACATTCGGGGAGAGCTGGTAAATACACTCAAGCGTACTTTGCACGCGCACCACCAATTGATCAATTTTATCGATCATATCTATAACGATACCTACACATTTCAACGATTCGGAGGGATCGTCAATTTTCTTACACTGCTGGATTACGGCAACGGTGACATCGTAACACTTTTTTAGATCATTAGCACACTGACAACTCAAAAATTGATGTGCTTGACGAGTCTTACACTTCACATTCTCGTCAGTGACTATTCTGCCATTACTGCCGGATGCCAGTAAATCAGACAAGACAAAACGTCTTTCCACGGCCTCTTCCATCTGTTTCACGATTATCTGAAAACCACCGTGATACGCCAGGTCCGACCAACCGGGCTGAGATAAAATAAAATTCATAGAGTCAACGCGTAATGACGGATCTATTTCTGCTGTTAAAGTATGCACGTAAAGCGTTAAAAAACACAAAATATAACGTTGAACTTTCATTGTTACACGATTATCACGACGCTGACAAAGTACGGGATTGACTAAAATTAATTTCAGAAAAATGTATACGGATTATTGTTAAAAGTCGAGCATAAGAAAATAGACACGTATTATATTCTCATTGGATAATTGCAAATGTAAAATACCGTACGTGGTAAACTACGGCGAACACGAGTCGAAAATATTTTTTGTAATAGGTAAATTTGAGTCACTGCCTAGGAATATTTATTTAGTCGGTGCTCTGAAATCGAAATAAAAATCACAAAACCGTTAATTTCATTTATTGGTATGTAAAATGAAATCTATTTTGTCTGATTATAAAAAGTATATAAAAAGTAGGTATATAATATAGCATTGCAATGACAATGATGCGCTCCAAATTATAATTTTTATACAGGGTGATTCTTTAATCATGAACCAGTCAATATCTCACTGGGTTTAGTTAATAATTACATTTTTTTTTTTCAAATTGTTTTTACACAATGTGATCTCAATGTTTCCCAATTTTATTTTGTTTTCACCCCTTTAGTGGAGTGTAGTGCTATTTTTATCTGCGCGCATTTCCCAACCGCACTTTCTCTCCCGTCCTAACTTTTAAACTTTTATAAAAATAATTACCCGAAACTGGTTATCGACCAGTCAAAATTTGTAATACATTCAGCCGGTTTCACTAACTATCGTTAAATACACTCTTAACACAATGTTAGTTATGAATTCATTAAAATTTAACATCTGGTTAAATTAAATAAGTTTCACCTTAACATTATTATTGTTGAATACTATTCGTTAATTTAACAAAACGTCAGTTAGGTTACCAAAGCGGCCACCTCGATTCCAACGTTCTCATTACAACGCTCTAAGTGTTTGTATTATTTTATTTCAATTTGTTATTATTTGGCATTTTTTTTTTACTTTCTTTTAACGTTTCTGTTTACATAAATAATTTATATAAATTGTTTTTAATTTAACAATGTGTTAAGGCTAACAAATCTCGATGAAACCCAATTTTCACTAACTAGTTGTTAAATATAATTAACAATAAGTTAAATTCTTAACAAATAATGGTGAAACCGGCTGATTATTCTCTATTTAAAAAGGTAATAAAATATATACGTTACTGTTGAAATTTCAAAAGTTGCTATCAAAAAATCTAAATTGGGAGGGGGGTAAAAACAAAAAACAAATGTGGAAAATTGAGATCACATTTTATAAAAACAATTTGAAAAAAAAAACATTCAATTATTCATTAAACCCAGTGAGATATTGACTTGTTCATGATAAAAGGATCACTCTGTATTAGAGTGTATTACGATTAAGAATGATCGTCGTAAATAACAAAATATTGAAACTATTTTTTGTACACCTTAGTATTCTCAAAGGTGATTTAAATTTTAACTCGGAGGACACACGTTTAATAAAACCTAATGTTTTGAGAGCTTTACAACAAACTTTATAGGAAGGATATCAGATGTAACTCCATGAATTCGCACCCACGGTTTCCTGTCTTCGAGGAATGAACCAAACCACGACAGTAGTGGCTCTCCGAAACCAGTTTATTACATACGTAACATAACATGTATACTATCTTTGCAAAATATGCATGGCTACATTTTGAATAATAGGCGTCATCATTGCACCACAACTGATTGATGAATAATAATTTTAAGACTTTAATTATGTTTTAAACGTCTTTGTTCCGCCAACCGGCTCCTTCCAAGTCGGTTGGTCCTATGACTTACTTTGGTTAGGTAATATTATCAAGGTTATGATGCGTATAAAAATGCTAACAAATAAACAACAAAATTTTCTCTTTTATGCTGAACAAAGTACTCCGCTAGTGATAATAGATAAACAACACAACAACATTGTAGCCGCGCACGGCGTGTGAACAAAAAAGCTTGGACGGGCAAGTGGGGAGGAAAGCCGGACAGCGGAGGCCGGAGATAGCCGCCGATTGCTTAAACAGTGTTTCCTTTATAAGTGTATACATGTATTTCTCTATTTTTCAAAGCTTTTTTTATACAACCCATGTAACCCATGCGATTTATGGCTATCTAATAAGTAGTCAAATTAGTTTAAAACATTTTTAAAATTGTTTTATTTTTTATTTATTAAAAAGTCGACTAATAAATAACATTATTACAACAACAAAAAAATAACTACACATTTTTGTTTTTTTTTAACGTATATTTGAATTATAATTGCCATTTATCATTACAGCTGTATAGGGTTTGTAATAAAATGCAATTTACAATAATTTAAAGTTCATATTAAATAAATGTTGTAACGTGGTTTGCTAATGAGATGTTACGAGTTCTGTGTCGATTAAATTTTCAAATATGTTGGACAGATATTCCGTTTTATAGTAGAAATTGTTATCGGACATTTTCCATCTAACCCTTGTACGACTTCCTTTTCTTCTGCATATAAAACCGGTCCGCAATTGTTATTATTATAAAATTCACGCAAGAGTTGTATTGCATAGTCTTGGTTATTTCATGGAAAGCGTTAAAAAAAAAAACAAATTTTGACGTAGAACTTTCATTGTTACACGGTAGTAATATATAGGTACGGTATTTTTTTGAAATGTTTTTTCATCTCTTAACATGCAAAACAAAAATGATTTTGAAATGATTTACTGTTACAACTATTATCGAGTTACATACAAAAATATAGGTATTAAATTTCACAATTTCACTTTTAAATATATTTTGTAGCGTCAAGCAGCTGTATCGAAAAAAAATTATTGTCAAAAGTATAGTTTGACAACTGTCAATAAATGACACCGGTTGTTCGACTGTTTATAAAAATTTTCCGCACCGTTAGTTTTTCACCGTTGTTTAAGAATTTTATACGTGTCTATTTTTTATGCCCTACTTTTAAGTAACATCGGTGTACAATTTTCTAAAAAATTTTTGTTGTCGATCCCCGTATTTTGTGTAGTTGTTAATCATCGTGTAACAATGAAAGTCGTACGTCATATTTTGTATTTGTTAACGCTTTACGTGCATGCTTTAACAGCAGATGAGGTAACGACACATCAAGTTAACGCTTTGAATCATATTTTCACTTATCCCGGTTGGACGGGTTGGTCAAGAGGCAATGGTATCAAGATGGTCGTGCGAAGGAGGGCTGGCGCTGAAACATGTGCGACCGTGAATGATATACTAGCAACTGACACAAATGGCCAAATAGTCACTAAAGAAAACGCGGAATACAAAATTCGTTTAGTGCATAACTTTTTTAGTTGTATGTATGCCAACGCACTTCAAACGTGTTACGATTATAATATTAACTCAATCGCCCAGTGTGGTAAAATTAACGATCCTTCCGAATCGTTAAAGTGCGTAGGCATTGTTGTGGACATGATCAGGAAAATCGATCCATTAGTGTTGCGTATGAAAGCTACATTTTCGTGCATTTACCAACAATTCCCGATTACGGCTTTTGACAAGGACGTGTTCGAGACAATGGACGATTTAAAGAGGTACTACGACAACTTGACTTTCGACAGTGAATCGCTCATAATAGACAATCACAACACAACAGTTAACTCTACCTGGCAAAATATTTACAACGCTTTGCAGCGCTTACGTAGATTCTATATTACCTTTTGCAAACCAGATTTATATAGAGGAGAAAACAGTATATCCAGTGTTACGGAAGACGTACGGAAGTTAGAAAGATATTTTCCGCCCCTCGATATAGCGAATAATATAAAACTCAAGTTGAATTCATTCGTCGACGAGAATCTTATCGGTTTCGACAACCTATCTCTCGGTTTTCAGTATGATTCGAATTCAAATACCACCCGTTTAATGTATAACCCATAATGAATTCCAACAAAAACCAAACGAATTCAATAAAATACAATATCTTTCCAGCATAATTGAAAATTTAATCGACAAAAAACTCAAACATAACATTCGCCAGCAAAACCACAACAGTTATTCGTTTAATTTGTTTTTTTTTTCAAATTGTCAAACTGTTTTATTATTATTGTTTTTAGATGTTTTGATTAAATACATGTTTTATATTAGCCGAACTAAATTTTTTTAATAAAAAAACACAAAAGAATATCTAAAGAATCATAATTTTGTCAGGTTTCTAGGTTTATAATACCACCAGAATGGCATACACTTGTTGAAAAACTAGTTTTAAGTGAGAACAATTGAAAATGAAAATACTAAGTGTATTTTTTGGCTGAAAATTAAATAGGGAAATATACTTTATTTTTAGGGGATTGCATATGATCTATTTTTAAGGAGAAAAACTATTCCTTAGGCGTAAATTTTCAATACTAGCTAAAGGCACAATTTTTCAAAAAATGGTTTTATTGTATTTTCCAAGTGGGCAAACTGTATTACATAGTGTGCTTTATACATTGTTCCAGAAGTTATTATTTCGAGTCGAGTATTAAAAGTTGATAAATTTTAAAAAATAGATTGTTGTTTCTAGAATTTAAAGTTGCAAAAATGGTGATTTAAAAATATTTTAAAGTGAATGATTTAAGTATTGAAACATTAATATGGTCAAAATAAAAGTTGGGTTCTTCAATTTTTATTGCAATAAAAATATAGAATTTTGAAATGATTTACTATTACATCTTTTATTAAGTTGCATACAACAAAAATGTAGGTATTAAATTTCACAATTCGCCTTTTAAATATATTTTCTAGCGTCAATCTACCAAGACGTTTTATTTTCACATTGAGCATCGTCAGCCGTCACAGCTGTATCGAAAAAACATTGTTGTCAAAAATAATAGTTTAACAACTTTTCAATAAACGACATCGGTTGTTCGACTGTTTATAAAAATTTTCCATAATTTTCTACAACATTAGATTTTCGTTGTTGTTTACCATACACGAGTATTCAGACGTTTATACTCACCGAACAATAAATTTATGCGTGTCTATTTTTTATGCCCGAAACTTAAGAAGCATCGGTGTACAGTTTTCTAAACTAATATTTAATCGACAACCGTATTTCGTGAGCGTTGTGCTCATGGTGTAACAATAAAAGCTGTACGTTATATTTTGTATTTGTTAACGCTTTAAGTGCATGCTTTAACAGCAAATGAGGTAACGACAAACGAAATTAACGCTTTGAATCATATTTTTACTTATCCCGGTTGGATGGAGTGGTATCAAGATAGTCACGCGAAGGATGGATGGCGAAGAAAAAATTGCGACTGTGAATGATATATTAGCAACCGACATAAATGGCCAAGTAGTCACTAAAGAAAACGCGGAATGTAAAATTCGTTGTAATCGAACACGTTTCTATTAAGTGGGCATACTCATGACTAAACAACCTATTAGCTAGAATGCTGTTAAAGTATGCACGTAAAGCGATAACGAATACAATCGGAACGATCCTAATAATTGATAATAAACTACTTATAAAAAGAGTTTAAGTCATTTAAGTTTCAATTTAAGTTGTCATTGTGTTAATTTAATAAAATATAATCCGTACAAACAAGCAAAACATTGCTGATGAAACAGGATATTCTAAGTTGAATAAACGGTTATTACCTTTAAAACACGTGTCTACGGTTGATGCAAATTAAAATAGTTTGTACGTAATACGATCGAAAAAAAAAACATTAATTTGTTTTAGATTACATATATTTCCTACTATTCTGCGAAATGGTTGAGTAGGTAAATTTCTGTTTAAGACATAAATTGGTATACTAATATAATTCCAGTAAAGAAGACTTTAGTACCAAAAACATGTTTAAGTAGTCCTTTGAATTTAGTTTAGGTTAGGTTTTACAATTTTTTGACAGTAAAATTCTTTTATCGATATTTGTAGTTCTATCATTACAGATTCTCATTTAACCATTTTATCACTTTCAGTGGTAAACATGCAAATAGATCTATGATTCTCCCATCCCCCTCCGCTCCAACAAGCTCTCACTGTAATATAGCTTTTTCTTTTAAAATAAATATTAAAATAGAGTGTTAAGAAATATTATTCTATTACAAATAATAGGGGGGCCCGCTCTTATAAGCTCTCACTGTGCTATTTGTTTCATTTATTAAAAACAATTGGGCACTTTTGATTTATAAAAATGTATATTTAAATGATAATAGCATTTTAATAATAATATTCCGACGGGAAACATGACATTTTTATAGCTGTATATATTTAAAATATTTATAAAATGTATCTTACAATTTTAAAAACATATTTCATTAATACATTTTATAGCTTAGTTGGTGAATATGATAATTTGAGTTCCGTTATGATTGGATTTTCATTTATGCTGTACAGACATTTCCTTTTATAGTATGAATTCTTTTAAATTGTGTTGTATTTCTTTATGGGTTATACATTAAATGGGTCGTGTTTGAATCCGTATCATACCCAAAACCTAGAGGGGAACTAATTAAATTATCGTCGACAGCTGAATTCGCCAGGAGATTTATGTTCTCAACTATGGCGAGGATAGGAAATTCTCCGTCTAACTTCCGTAGAGCTTCCGTAGCCTCGGAAATACAATTATTGTCGACTTTATACAAATTCGGCTTGCAAAATTTAAAATAGAATTTACCCAAGCGTGTTATGACGGTTAATAAATTTTCTAAGGTAGAACTAATTATTGCGTCTTGGTGTTCTTCAATGAGCGATTCACTGTTTAAAAACAAGTTATCGCAGGAACTCTTGGAATCTTCCATGGCTATGGACACATCCTTGTAGAACAAGGTTCTTGAGAATAGCTGGTAAATACACGAAAGCGTAGCTTGAATACGCAGCACTAATGAATGGATTTTCCTGATCATATCCAAAACAATGCCTACACATTTCGACAATTCGGAGGAATCGTCAATTTTTTTACACAGAAGAACTGCGTTAATGGTGTAATCGTAACACGTTTCTAGTAAGTGGGCATATTCACAACTAAACAACTGATTTCTCGACGAATTTTACATTCCGCGTTTTCTTTAATGACTACTTGGCCATTTATGTCGGTTGCTAATATATCATTCACAGTCGCAATTTGTTCGTCACCATCTCTCCTTCGCACGACTATCTTGATACCATTGCGTCTTGACCATTCCATCCAACTGGGATAAGTAAAAATATGATTCAAAGCGTTAACTTGATATGTCGTTAACTTATCTGCTATTAAAGCATTCACGTAAAGCGTTAACAAATACAAAATATGACGTACAACTTTCATTGTTAAACGATGATCACAACGCTCACAAAACACTAGGATCGACAAATATTATTTCAGAAAATTTTACAGCGATGCTCTCTAAGTATCGGTCATAAGAAATAGATACGTATAACATTTTTATTGGGTAAGTATAAACGTCTGGATACTCGTGTAATGTATACAACGGTGAAAAACTAACGATGCGGAAAATTCTTATAAACAGTCGAACAACCGGTGTCATTTATTGACAGTTGTCAAACTATACTTTTCACAACAATCTTTTTTCGATACAGCTGCGACGGCTGAAGATTCACAAGTCAAAATTGTGAAATACCTATATTTTTTTATGTAACTTAATAAAAGTTGTAACAGTAAATCATTTCAAAATTATTTTTGTTTTGTATGTTAAGAGATGAAAGAGAATAAATAAAGTGGGCCTGTATTGTAGATAATAATTCCAAAATGATAGAAAGACACAAAAAACTGTTTTCGTTTTAGCCATTAGCGATTCTATTTGGTTGAACTGCTCAAATATAATTTGTCTGTCTCTAGAAAATATTTTTGACAATTGACTGTCTAATGATTTTACATGTAGTACATAGTCGACTCGATTCAATTATTATAAAATATTTTATCTGTGTGCTTGGCGGATGGACACAAATTGCCTAGCCTTTTTTTTTTGTAATTTATAATATTTACACTAATTTACATTGAAGTGCCCAATTTTAATTTTTCAATAATAATGTTTCAATATTTAAATCAATTACTTTAAAATATTAATCTTAGATCCTACTATTACTAGGCGATTTTATTGTTGTGTGTGTACGTCTTGATTCATTCATCGATGACAGTTTAAAAAAAACGTATTAAAACATCTACGCTCACAAGCGCAAAAATGTTGAGTGTTTCTATAATATTTTCAACTTGTGATTTAGTTTAACTTTCGAGTAAGTAACAGATACTTGGGCATTGAAAAATGTGTACATTATTTTTATATTGGACCGATGTATATACAAATATCTAAAAATAGTTTTTCTCCTTAAAAACTTAACGCAAGCAATCCCCTTAATAGTTAAGTATGTTTCTATAGTATTCAATTTTACAGTATAAAAATACAATTCATTTTTTTTCTATTCTCATTTTTCTCACTCAAAACACGTAAAGCGTTAACAAATAAAAAATATGACGTACAATTTTCATTGTTATACGATGATAACAACGCTCAGAAAATACGGGGATCGACTAAAAATTATTTCAGAAAATTGTATTCTGATGTTTGTAAAATATCAGGCAAAAGAAAATTTACACGTATTGTATTCTTATTGGGTAAGTTCAAACACCTAAAATACCATATGTGGCAAACAATGGCGATAAACATTTCTAAAAATTATTATTTAAAACACGTGAAAAGGTGTCACTACATAGGTATATTTTTCAGATGTTACTTTAAAATCAAAATCAAAAAACACAAAATCGTTCATTGTATGTATTGGTATCTAATATGAATACTATTTTCTCCATATATAAAAATTATATGAAACAGCAATTCAATGGCAATAAGTTTTTATTATATAAGGCCTTTAAGACTATCTTGCCACATCACAAAACCTCTCATTCTCTTTTATTCTCCACTGCCACCTACCAGTCTCGGCCTCCGTAATTTTTTCCTCTGTCATTTAGGAAATCTTTGCTCATACCGTTCTCCTAACGTAAATTTGGTCTACCCAGCGGCCTTTTGCTCCTTGGGTTTTCTTGGATCACTCTTTGTATCATAGAATATGATTTTCTACTCGCGGGGTAACTAATCATTTAACTTTTATCCGTGGCACGACTATCTTGATCGCCTTTCGACAAATCCATCCAACCGCGTAAGATAAGTAAAAATATAATTCATAGCGTTAATACGGTTTGTCGGGACACCAAATATGACATATAGCTCTCATTGTCATACGATGATCACAACGGTCACAAAAAAACTTTTTCATTTATCACCAAACCGATGATCATTTTAATTTCGGCAAAAGAAATAAAATACAGAAATATTAAATTCTTATTGCGTAAAGACAGGCATCTAACAATACCATATGTGGTAAACAACGGCGACAAACATGGGATAAAATAATTTTTTTGAACACGTAAATCGGTGTCCTTGTATACGGACAGGAGAGTGCTGAAGGGGAGGGATAGGGAATATATCCCCTCTTTGGGATCAGTCGACACTCGCTAGATTTACAGTACAATATTGACAATTTCATTGGAAGATATTCAGGTTTAAAAGAAAATCAAATGCTAAATAACATTACCTGTTTAATAAAAAATAATTTATGGAATTTGGGTTTTCTTAAACGTATATTTAAATTATAACAGTTAAGTAACAATCATAAAATGGAATTTAAAACCTGTTATAACCATTTTATAAATATATTTTACAATTTCACAAACATATTAAACCAATAACTGTTGTGGCTCTGTTGGCGTATCCAATGTTTCGAGTTCAGTGTCGATTGGATTTTCAACTGTGCTGTACATTAAACGGGTGATTTTTGAATCCGCATCATACTTAAAACCAAAAGTGAACTGGTCAAACTCGTTTAGAACATCGCCGACGATTGAACTAACCATGCCTTTTATATCATCAACTATGACGAGGGGCGGTAATTTTCCGTTTAAGTTCCGTACGGCTTCCGTAGCTTTGGAAATACCACTGTTTTTTTCTGCATACGACATCGGTAAACAAACATATTTATGGAATTCACCCAAGAGATGTATGGCAAATTCCATATTATTTTCGATAGAATTGATTATCTCATCGTGGTATCCTTTGTCGAGCGATGTTCTGTCGAAATTCAAGTTACCGTAGTATCTTTTAAAATCTATCAAGGCTATGGACACATCCTGTTCGAACTCTTTCGGGGACAGCTTGTGAATACACGACAGCAAACCTAGCATGCGCTCCACCAATTCATCAATTTCTCTGATCATGTCCAAAGCCATGCCTACACATTTCAACGATTCGGAGGGAACGTGAATATTTTTACACTGGTCGACTGCGCCAAAGTTGTAATCGTACAACACTTTTAGATTGTTGGCATACTGACAGCTTAAAAACTGATGTGCTTGACAAATTTTATATTTCACGTAATCGTAATTGACTATTTGGCCATCCGCACCGGTTGCTAGTAGATCATACACGGTAAAACATCTATCCTCCTCGCCCATCCATCGCACGACTATTTTGAAATCTTTGTAATGCGTTAAAGCCGACCAACCGGGCTGCGAGAAAACATAGTTCATAATATCAACGCGTAATGCCGGATCCATTTCTGCTGTAACAGCATTCACATAGAGCATTAACAAATAAAAAATATAACGTTCAGCTTTCATTATTACACGATGATCACAACGCTCACAAAATACGGGATTGACTGAAAACCTTTTCAGACAAATGTATAGCGATGTTTGGTAAAAGTCGGTCACAAGAAAATAGACACGTATAAAATTCTTACTGGGCAAATATAAACGCCTAAAATCCCATGCATGACAAAAGACGGCGATGAACATAAGTTAAAATTATTTTTTTAATCACGGAAATCGGGGTCGCTGTATATGAATATTTATTCAGATGTTGCTTTGAAATCAAAATGGCAAAACACAAATCCGTAAATTGTATCTATTGGGGTAGCTTGATATTGTATCTATTTTATCGGATTATAAAAAGTATATCAAAAATATTTCAATGATAGTACTGTACTTAAAGTTGTGTTTTTAATATTAGGGTGGATACGATTAGGTTTTGAACGCCGAAGTATAATAATTTGTGGACTTTTTTAGCCATATTTCATAATTAACAATATATTGAAAAAATATTTTTTTAGCTTCGATGCGGGGCAGCGATGCTATTGGTTTTACAATGATGTGAGCTTTTTTTGTGTCCATGTTCACTTTTACTTTTTTACCAATTCCTTCGAGTAGCAACTCGTAGCAAAGAAAGTTCGACAGGTGTCAGAACTCATATATATCCATAACATATTAAACAAAGGACAAATTAGGGACTAAAGTTTTTTTTTGTTGGCCGAAAACTGTGTTTTTCGCAGATTTTGTATATTATAACAAAAACACTTGAAATCTAAAAATTTATCAAATCTTTACAACAATTTTAACCTTAAAAACACAATCCTTAAATCACGACAGTATTTTTATAGACTTCTCTTTAGAATGATTTCAGTAAGTTTTGAGTACCAACAGTTATTGGTTAAAATTTTTTTTTTACTTAAGTTCTTTTTGGCTGAGTAAAATTAAAAATAGATATCATATTCGAAATTAGCGTCTTTAAAAACATATAATTAGAGCACTTTTGAAGTCTTTTACACACAAATCCCCATTTACGGTGTACCAGATGTGAGAAACGAAATAAATTGTTATTATTTTCTTTTGGCATAGTAGTCTACCCGAACGCCATGTGAAATGTTAAAAGGAGAGCAATATTTAGCTGAATAATAACAAATGAAAAATAGTTTTTTAAAAGGCCAGTGCAGTAGTGTTTTTAAACACTATCTGTATTTTAAAATTAATAAAATCTTTTTTTGTTTATATTTCAATCCGCTATAAACGATATAATAAATCCTAATTTAAGCCAAAGTGATAGTCTTTATAAAATTTTATTACGTTTAAATTGAAAAGCCCAATTTTTATTTTTACCACAAAAATTATTCAATACTTAAATCAGTAAAAGCCAGTAAATGTTACTTTAAAATAATCGTTTTGGCTAACAATTTTTCAAAGATAATCAATTTTTTATTTGATAGTTTTTAAATATATTTGTAAAAAATAGCACAAGTTTGGACTAACCAGGAAAAGAGTCAGAAATGTGTCACTTAAATAGTAACGTATAATATATTTTATTAACTTTATTAATTAAGAATAATGTACTAACAATTTTGACTGGTCGATAACCAGTTTCGGATAAATATTTATAAGGTTATAAGAGTTTTAAAGTTAGGATGGGATGGGAAGTGCGGTTGGGAAATGCGCGCAGATAAAAATAATACTATATTCCACCTTTCCTCCTGCACTAAACTTAAAACTTCAATAACTTCAAAAAAAGTTATCCGAAACTAGTTATCGACTAGTCAATTTTTTTAGTACATTATTCTCAATTTAAAAAGTCAATAAAATATATACGTTACCATTTAAGTTTCTAAAGTTGCTATCAAAAAAAAAACTAAGTTCGGAGGGGGGTAAAAACAACAAAAAAATGTGAAATATTGAGATAACATTGTATAAGAACAATATGAAGAAAAAAAATGTAATTTCTTATTAAATCCTATGAGATGTTGAAAGGCTCATGATAAAAAAATCACCCTGTATTAATGTAACTATTTGCTTATTATGCATTGTACCATATATTGTAAACATTCTTTAAATAATAATAAAAAAACCTTTAAAGTATTATTTTTTATGTGGTATTTTAGACCTAAATGCCTGACAAAATTACGCCTACGTTAGATGGTCCGATTACAATTCTGTAAAGAGATTTGAGGTTTTTTACTATTTTACTAGTTTATGTAGGAAACCCATTTGCTCTAAAAAAAATCCGTTTCTTTTATTAAATACATTAAAATTGAAAAGTTATCAATATTGAAAAACACTTTTGTACAAAAAAAGAGCTATAAATCAAAATTCCGTTTACTACATAATAATGTAACCAAATCATTCGTATATCTTTACCTTTATCTTTTAATTGGAACACCGTGGATAGACGAAATTTGATTACTCTTTTTGGTCTAAAATGCAAAAAAAACCTCCCGCTTTCCATCCACTTAATAAGTCTCATTTGTTATCATTTTGCCAGCTTACCACCAGAAGTGATTGATGAATCATTTTTAAGCTTAAATGTAATTTTCATTTTTTTTAATTATAGAGGTATTTTTTTTATTTTCAAAGGTTTTTGGTACATCCCTTGTAATATTACAACGCTCTAAGACTGTTTTATAAGTAGTCAGATTAATTTCAAACTTATTAACGTTTTTTATTATTTCTTAAAAAAATTTAATCGACAACTAAATAACATTATTTTATGAAAAAGAACTAGAAATTTTTGTTTTTTTTAAACGTATATTTCAGTTTTAATAGTCAACTAAAAATGATACAATGCAATTTCACAGTAATATAGGTTGTTAATTTATAAATGTATTTTACAATTTCAAAAACGTATTAAACGAATAAAGGTTGTGGCTATATTGACAAATCCGATGCTTCGATTTCTGTGTCCATTAGATTTTCAATTGTGCTGTACATTAAACGGGTAGTTTTTGAATCAGAATCATACTTGAAACCAAGAGAGCCCGTATTGAACTCATTTAGAATCTTGTCGACTTCTGAACTCACAAAGCCTTTTATATAAAACACTAATTCGAGGGGCGGATATTGTCCGTCTAACCCTTGTATGTATTCTGTAACTTTGGAAATACCACCGTTTTTTTTTGCATACGAAATCGGTAGACAAAAATTATCATAGAATTCACCCAAGGAATAAATTAGATTTCCCATATTTTCTTCTGTATCGTTAATTGTATTATCATGGTATCGTTTGTCGAGCGATTTCCTGTCGAAATTCAAGTTATTGTAGAATCTCTTGAAATCCGTCAAGGCTATGGACAAGTCCTGTTTAAACTTTTTCGGGGACAGCTGGTGAATACACGATAACATATCTAGCATGCGGTCTTGTATTGCATTGACTTTTCCGATCATGTCCAAATACATGCCTACACATTTCAACGATTCGGAGGGAACGTCAATATTATTACACTGGTCGACTGCGCCAAATATGTAATCGTAGCACAATTTTAGATTTCTGGCAAACTGACAGCTCAGAAACTGATGTGCTTGACGAGTTTTATACTTCACGTTGTCGTAATCGACTATTTGGCCATCCGCACCGGTCGCTAGTAAATCATCCACGGTAAAACATCTATCCTCCTCGCCCATCCATCGCACGACTATTTTTAAATCTTTGTAACGCGTTAAAGCCGGCCAACCGGGCTGCGAGAAAACATAGTTCATAATATCTACGCGTAATGACGGATCCACTTCTGCTGTTATAGCATACGCGTAAAGCGTTAAAAAACACAAAATATGACGTACGGCTTTCATTGTTACACGACGATCACAACAGTAACAAAATACGGGATTGAATAAAAAACGATTCAGCAAAATTTATACCCATGGTTATTATAAGTGGGGCACATGAAAAAAGACACGTATTGAATTATTTATTAAAATTTGGATTTAGTCGATGCGTATTTATTTAGGCGTGGCTTTGAAATCGAAATAAAAAAAAACACAAAAACCGTAAATTGTATCTATTGGTATCTGAAAAGATAGCAACATACAGCACAACCTAGAAATTCACCTCCACTATGCGCCGAACCCACTGTACTGACTTTTTTATTTTTTTAGGCGTAATGTTACCCTACAAACAAGTATAGGTACATTTTTTTTCTAGTATGAGAAAATCGTTTTTTTTTTTAACGTTTTACGTTAGGTCGCTTGTTTTTTGTTTAAATGTTTGAACTATTTTCTGGCACGGTAGTAGACTATATTTACATACAATTTAGCGAAAACCTATTTTGTACCTACGTATTTTATAATCGCTAATGTGTTTAGAACGAATTTTTATATTATACCACCCATCAAGACATGTAGCTACTTGAAATTAGTGTTGCATGCATTATTATAGGACGTATACAACAAGAATTTTCGGTTTTAGTTAAAAATCCGTATTTTACTAAATCCTAAATGATATATTATTTTCTTAAATTCTATACTAGACTTTTCACAAAGACCGTCGCATTGCAAACATATGAAAAACACCTGTTGGTAACATGAAATTTTATGTTAAGATATTTTAAGAAAAACTTATACTACAGAAAAACAATATGGTTATAGTTTTATGAACGTTTATAAAATAAAATAAATATTTTATAAACGATAAAATATTTATTTATAATAAATATTTTATCGACAAATATCTAAATAATTATTTTACTTTCAATATCACTTTCTTCATTATTTTCACATAAACCAATTAGAAGAAGCTGTGTCAATGTACAGCATAAGATCTAAGTTTCACATTGAAAACGTGTCCTATGACACACAGTTTTTTTAATTGACGGAGCTAACTGACTGTTTTTTAATTAGTCAGATTAATTTCAAGTTTGTATAAAATGTTTTTAAAATTGTTTTTTGTTATTTAATAAAATAATCTAAGTCGACTAATAAATAACATTGTAACATAAAAAAAAAGTAAACATTTCTGATTTTTTTGAACGTATAATTGAATTATACTAGTCAATAATAACGATAACATGGAATCATACAGCTGTATAGGTTTTTCAATTTATAAAATGTATTTTAAAATTTTAAAGTCATACTACCGTGGCTTTGTCGACGAATAAGATTTTTTGAGTACTGTAACAAATGGATTTTCAATTTTGTTAAACAGAAATTCGTTATGTAACATAAATTCGTTTAGTTTTTTTTTGGAATTCATTCCGGATTGTAAATTATACGTGTTATATTCGAACTCGAATCATACTTTAAGCCTAGTGAGAGCTGGCTGAACTTGTTTAGAACCTCGTCGACGATTGAACTCACCAGTTCTTTTAAATCATACGACAATTTAAGTGGCGGATATTCTCCCTCTAGCGCTCGTGCGAACTTCGTAGCTTCGTAAGTACCATGTTCTTCTTCATCCGAAATTGATCCGTAATAATTATTATAAAATAGACTCAAGAGATTTATTTCGATTGCCATATTGTCTTCGATATTGTTAATTATTTCGTCGTGGTATTCGATGTCGAGAGATTCACTGTCAAAATGCAAGTTATAGTAACCCTTGAAAACATTCATGGCTTTGAACACGTCCTGGTCGAACGCTTTCGAGGAAAGCCGATAAATACACGAAAGCGTACTTGGCAAGCGCATCACTAATTGATCAATTTTATCGATCATATCTAAAACAATACCTACACATTTCAACGATTCGGAGGGATCGTCAATTTTCTTACACTGCTGGATTACGCCAACGGTGAAATCGTAACACTTTTTTAGATCATTGGCACACTGACAACTCAACAATTTATGTGCTTGACAAGTTTTACACTCCACGTTATCGTCAGTGGCTATTCTGCAATTCCTGCCGGATGCCAGTAAATCACACGAGACAAAACGTTTTTTCACGGTATCTTCCATCTGTCGCTTATCTGAAAACCACCGTGATACGCCAAGTCTGGCCAACCGGGCTGTGGCAAAATATAATTCATAGCGTTAACGCGGCACGACGGATCTATTTCTGCTGTTAAAGTATGCACGTAAAGCGTTAAAAACACAAAATATAACGTTGAGCTTTAATTGTTACAAGATGATTGGGTCAGCCCATAAGCTTAATAAACCACGTGTGGTAAACAAGGGCGATAAAAATGGGTTATAATTGCAATTTTAAGCCCGTGAATCGTAATCACTGCATATATATATATTTTTCAGATATTGCTTTGTAAATTGTTATCAAAAAAAAAAAATTGTATTTTTTCCCATTATTAAAAGTATATAAAAAAGACCACAAGTACTTAATGACAATTATACGCTTGAAAATGTAATTTTTTACTGTTCTCTTTTTTTTAAAGAGAAATGATAGGTCGATTTCGTGTCAAGTGCTAAGAGGAACTTTACTATACAAGGTTACTATTCTTATGTTTTTGTTATTATGATTGTTATTACTGTTGTTATATAGCACATAATTGTCATAATGCTTTTTATATACTTTTTATAGTGGGGAAAAATAATATATTAATTTTAGATAACAAAAGTACCATTTGAAAAAATATTTCTATGCAGTGACTACGATTTACGAGTTTAAAATTGCAATTATATCCCATTTTAAACGGCGTTTTTTACCTCCTTATGGTTTATCAAACGTATGAACAATAAGAATATATGTCGACGATGTTTTAAACGATTTCAACAAGGCCTCTTTTGGTTTTAATTATGATTTAAATTCAAAAACAACCAGTATAACATACAGTCAGGTATAAATTCCAACAAAAATAATAATTTTAAATAATAATATTTGAAAATCCAAATGACACAGAACTCGAAACATCTCATTCGCCAACCAAGCCACAACAATTATTCGTTTAATATGAATTTTAAATTGTAAATTACATTTTACTACAAACTCTATACAGTTGTAAAATTAACCGACTATTATAATTCAAATATACGTTAAAAAAAAAACAAAAAGTTATTAGTGTTATTTAACACAAAAAAAGTGTTATTTATTAGTCAACTTGGATTTTTTTAATACATAAAAAAAAGGTTTTAAAGTATTTTAAACATGTTTGAAACTAATTTGACTACTTATTAAACAATTATAGATCGCACAAGTTACATGGGCTGTACAAAGAAGCTTTGAAAATAGAAAAATACCTGTATTCATTTAAAAAGGAAAGATGTTTAAAAAGTCATTTTAGTCTTAAAATTATTCATCAATCAGTTCTGGTGCTAAGATGATGCCTATAATTCCAAATGTAGCCACGCGGCAGGCATTGCAATATTTTGCAAAATATATAGTATAGATTTTATGTTATAGTTTTTAATAGAGACAGTAATTGTGAAGTTCGATAGATAGTATGAAATATTTTGTTTTTAAAAATTAAAAATATAAACAAATAAATGTATTGTTATCTGTTTTCTTTTACAATTAATTAAAGAGAAAGTTTCCTCCCGTGCAAAAAAAAAAAATAATAACCAATTAAGAATGCTAGTTGTATACCCCAATGTCCTTTCGTGTTCATTCTAAATTCATAATAAAAACACATACAGCTTTGAAATTTACTCTGTCTTAAAAGTTTCCATTATGCACAGAACCCTCAAAAATTGTGTATGGTGCTTCTTGAGATCCCGGCAGGTTCAGTAAAAATAAATAAAAAATGTGTTTTCAATTGAAAAATTCCAATAATAATATGATATTGTGTTGTACCTATCATTTGTATATTTTACAGGCAAACGCCACCAAAAATGTTACGTCGATAAAACTATAAAATATTGTTTTTCTGAAGTATGGCTGTTCTATAAATATCATAACTTAAAAATTTGTGTACCCAACAGGTGTTTTTAATTTGTTGGCAATGCGCCGGGTCGTTGTGAAAATGATTGTATGTAATGTAATTATTGTA
>NW_026096172.1:0-27765 GCF_023614345.1 Adelges cooleyi | reverse complement strand
CCCCTCTGAGGGTTGTCTTTTTTTACTCGTGTTTTACAATTTCGAATATAACGGGAGTTTGTTTGAAAATTATTTTTTTTTAGTGTATACTAGGTGTAATTTTTTATGGGTGTAATGACCTAGCCTAGCCTAAACCTAGCCATTATGACGGTACTTGTACCAATAACCTTTTGTTCTAAACAACTTTTTCTCCAACGAATATTTTATTCCAAGTATTATTTAGTTTCAACGGACCACCCCCCCCCCCCCCCTTTAATCCGAAGCTGAAAAGTTAATGGTTTTATAATCATGTGTTTCTTAACGTTAAAATGTTGTTTTACTATAATCAATAGCATATTAAAGTAGCATCATCGTATAGCTTAACAAGGGCTTCGAAGGGTCTTTCGAAGGTACTTTCAAGGGCCAACAATTTAAAAAGTGCACTTTTTTCACAGTATTCATATTTTCCGATAAAACAAGTACCTTACAGTAGATCGATCACCTGATAGTACACAGATTATGGCGAAGTAGACATATTACAACATAAAAATACAATTATTGGGTTTTATATAAACACGTAACTCAATGATTTATTTGACAACACTCAAAAAATATGGAAAACAAGTAGTCTATTATGAATAATTAACCATTTATAAAAAAATTGTTGGTATAAATTCAATGGAAAATTACACTTTGACCGTAGTCAAATTTTAGGTTGCTATGTGTCTGTGAATCAACAGTCAACATATATTTGAAAATGTTAATTACGAATTATAGGTAACTGTGACATTAAACTATTATATACAGACGAATAACCCTATTAGTACCCACCCCATTAAACACTAAAAACTATTTAAAATGAATTTGTAATACCTAACGTTATGTAAAATGTACACAAGTATTTCAAAACATATATAACTGCTGCCATACTAGCTCTAAGCGACTTCAGGATATGTCAACTTTTAATAAGAAACATGGCTCTTGGTGTAAGGAATAAAATCGCGTGGCTAACTAATTGTTTTCAAAAAATTGGACATGTGCCCTAAACTTAGTGGTACAAGTATACAACTAGTGTACAGTTTTATTTTATATAAATGTATTCATGACCGCGAGTCATGGTTAAGGTTAATCGTGGAAAAAGTCTTAGTATATTATTTTACTGTTTGTTTTTATTAAGGTCGATCGGTTATATCTGAGCGGGGAAAAAAGTAAGCCAGGACCCAAGAACAATAATTGATCTAATAAATTAAAGAAAAGAATGAAGACCACTTTGACGCCCCAGACAGATATAGATGGATGGAGTGCGGAGTGGCCTATAACTATAACTTACTAGGAACAAATAATGACGAAGAAATTGCTACAGACGAGGATAGATAAAAGGGTAAGTACATTTTTATTTTTTAAAAAGGTTTTGAATTATATTCTGTATAATATGGTAAAAATATCTGTTTAAAACTACCTAACTTAATCTAACCGTAAAGTTTCATATGGTATTGTTTGTAAATTTTGCAAACACGTTTTTAATAATTAAATAATAGTAAATCTTTACGAAAAATTTGTGAAAAACACTATATAAAATGTATCGTTCACTGTTGTGTAAACAGAAGATAGAACCAAAATTGTGTAAAACATTTTATGACGAATATAGTTTTTACTCAGTTTACTTTGTGATGATGTGAAATTAAACTTCCTTAGAACCAATATCATTATACAGTATGCAGTAAATAACATATCTATTACTACTAACAAAATCAGAAATCTCTCCAAAAAAGTATTCATCATTATCAACGATGATGTAAAAAAATCAATTTGTGTAATAGAAACCCAGTGACACTCTATTTTATTTTTTGCATGTCCCTAGAACTCTGTCCTTAGAATTGTCCTAGTTTCAAATGTGTCTAAATGTCTTCGTTCTTTAATTTGACGCAGCTGTGAAAATAGTTTTATTACATTTTCTGTACAATTAAAATAAAATGTAATATAAAGTAATAATGAATTACTTAGTATTGCAACATGGTATTTTGCTTAATAACAGCAAATTTGTCTAGAAACCATCATCTCATGATGGCAGCGTTGGACATTAAAGATCTATTAAGCTGACGATGATGACGAAGTGATAATTATAAACGTTTACATTAGGATAATTTAATAAAAAATTATTGTACTTAAATGTACAAAATAGCTATTCGCTAAAATTATTAGATTATTAGAGTTCTACAGCCATGCAAATAAAATAGTTTAAGTATTTGAATAGTTACCTACACAAAAGACAAAACAAAATACGCTATAAAACACTTGTTTTAGATAAACAACAAACCATGTTTGTTTGGTTTACTTCACCTAAATTATAACACTTGGTAAAGCCAGGATTTTGTTTTAGTGGAGGGCGAATATTCGATTTATCAAATTTAAAAAATTGACATATTGCACTGTAGTTAATCTATCAGTATTATAAATAATAGAATATATAATAAGGTAATAGAATGTTTGTAACGGGTTGGCTCAAAAATCATTTACATTCGGTTCTAAAAGTAATTTTTAAAAGTCAAGTTTCATTTTCTTGTGAACTACTTAATATCTCATAGGGTGTAATAAGAGATTTTATATATTTTTTTCATAATGATTTTATACAATATGATCTGAATTTTCCACATTTTTTTGTGTTTACCTTCTACCAACTTGGTTTTTTTGATAGCAACGTTTGAAACATAAATGGTAGCACCTGAATTTCATTAACTTTTTAAATTGAGAATATTGTACTTACAAATTTAACTGGTCGATAACCAGTCTTGAACAACTATTTTTAAGGTTAAAAGAGTTTAAAAGTTAGGATGGGAGGGGAAGTGTGCGTAGATAACAACAATACTACACTCTCCCTTTTCTCCAGCTCTAAACTATTAACTTCAATTACTTAGAAAATATTTATCCAAGACTGGTTATTGATCAGTTAATTTGTATGTAAAATATTCTTAATTAAAAAAATTAATGAAATTCATGTTTTACCATTTAAGTTTCAAACGTTGCTGTCAAAAAAACTAAGTTTGTAGGGGGTAAACACAAAAAGAATGTGGAAAATTGAGATCTTATTGTATAAAAACATAAAAAAAAAATTAAATTTCTTATTAAACTCTACAGGATATTGAGTGATTCACGATAAAATTATCACCCTATACAAAGCACAGCTTGCATCGCAAAAAAAAAAAAATCAACTAAATATTTAACTTTAAAATGTTTTAACCTTCTAAACTAAGTACAAAACTAATATTAAAAAACAAAATGTGTTTTGTAATTTACATCTATAATACAGATATAAGATACCACGGGAAAAAGACTGTAACAAATAATTATTACCTAATTTTTTTTCCTTATTTAGGAATATTTACATATAAATTTACTGTTAGCTATGAATACTATTTTTTATTAAAACTTCAAGAAAAAGTTCATTATTTCTTGTTTCTTTTATTTCCATTTTTTATGTGTGGTACAGAATTTAAGTCTGTAGATAAATACTAAAAGAACATCTGCTTTGGCTTTATTACAATAACAAGCCAGAAGTTGCAAACACTTTTTTGAACATCTATACCCTATGTATCATAAAACAAATATTAACAGACACAAAACAACTTAAAAATTTACTTTAAATCGTATATACATAAACAACAAATGTGATTATAATCATGAGTTATTGTCCTATGCTCCGTTTACACAGACTACTGTGATCCGAACTAATTGGGCTAACTTCAATTTTGTAACTGTACACTTATGTATTTCTTGAACTATATTATAATGACGTTAGTTTTAGTGTAATAATCACATTTTTCTTTGGGCTTTCATAAATAATATTTATACTTAAGTTACATTATGATTACTATTAGTTGAATCACACGACAAGATGCGTCATAAGATTTAAAAAGTATACTTTATTAGTATATTTATTTATTCATTGAAATGTGCATAGTGTATACATAAAACTAATGTAATTAAAAAAAATAATTAAAACAAACCATCATTAAAAACATTAAAATGAATACATACAAAATACATAGGGAGGTAAAAGGTATAGTTTAGAATATATTAAAAAAATTTTAAGTAACTTAGTCTAACAAAAAATAATAAGTAATAGAAACGTTCCCCTGTATTAATATAGATATTAGTAATTAGTGAAATAGGTAGTGATCGTGAGAAGTAAAAATTATGAAAGTTTAAATCTGACAACAATAACCAACTAAGAATTGTAATAAATTGAGAATACTTGTAAAAGTTATGTAAACTGAAATATTTTACAATCAATTGATCACTTAACGATTAGTGTCTTTAGGGTGACGTAATTGTTGATCCAGCCTACTTGTACCTACTTTGTTGTGTATTATGATAATTGTAAAATCGGTTACAAATTATTCAAATTTTTAAAGCTCGTTAATTACCTTTACATTTATTTTACCTCATGTTTTTGTTTATCTTTGTGCAATTATGCATCTTTAAGATAGCGGAAACTTTGAAGTTGATGGTAAAAAAATAAAAAAATAGGGGCCACATTTTAGGCCAAGACGAACCAACAAGTCCACTGGTTATTAGAATCCCACGGGGTAAAGCATATTATACATAATATATATAAATATGCTGGGTGATTCATTAATGATAAGACGCTTGTTTTTCCTTAGTATAATCACAATTTTGTAGGTTTTCTTTTGGAAAATATTTTTGATACTGTAATTTTGTGTTATACTGTCATTATTGTCATCATATTTCACAATATTATAAAAATATTAAATATTATCCTTTTTTAATTATTTTCGATAATTCTGTCAACTATTAAAAACTTAATCAATAGTAGCGTATGTACTTAATTTATTATTTAAATGACGAATAATTTTCTGAATATTTAGATACGGTCGATAATCAGCTTTGTACAATCACTTTTGGAGTAATTTAACTTTAAAAAAATTAGGACGGAAGGAAGAGTGGAGTGAAATATTATTTTTACTACTCTACCGTACTACCTACAATTCTGTGAAAACACCGAGCTGTGGACAATTTTAATTTTATAATATTGTAAAAAAACACAAACGTAAGTGTCTGGAATTATAATAACTACAAAAATGCGATTGTCTTAAGAGAAAATGAGTGTCTTATCTTTAATGAATCAATAGATTTGTTTAATGTAGTTAGATTAATCGAAAATATTAGAATAACAGGTTTTGGTAACAAATTTAAGATACACGTAGTACACGTGTAATAAGTAATATAAGGTGTTATAATTACTGAAAACGCATTGTACTTTTCCTAAAGATCTAAAAAGTCCAACTACGGTTGACTTTTAAAAATTGAATGGTTACATATACATTTGATTAATATGTTAAAAAAAGTATATTTTGCCGAAAATGTACTATGTAACATAATAATTGTGGAAAATAGTGAAAATTATATAAAGAGTCGAACAAACGGTGGCATTAGTTGCCAGTTATCAAACTATACTTTTGACGACAGCCTTTTTTTTGTTTTTTGATACAGCTCTGATGGCTCAAGATACACAAATATAACATTATACGACTTGGGTGAAAATATATACAGGGTGTCCCACAAAGATTTGACAAGTAAAATAACTTTTGTTCTAATTAATATGACACTAGAACAGTACAATCCGTGATGTTTATAGCGCAATTAAGTATAAATTAACTAAAAAAAAATCTTAAGAATATTTACTAGAGCAGAAGTTATTTTAATTGTCAAATTCTTTGTGGAACACCCTGCATAATGGGCAAATTGTGAAATTTAGAACCTATGTTTTTTTGAATTAAACCTAATAAAAGTTGTTACAGTAAATCATTTGAATACTAGGATCTTTATTGTAATTTAATTGATGGAAAAAAATGAGAAATTGAAGAAGTGAAAAAAAACAAAATAATAAATGATTAAATGAAAAACACAAAATAGCCATAAGTGGTTCCATTTGTTGAACTTTTCAAGTACAATTTTTGATCGTCTCTAGAAATATTTATTGGCAATTGGATGTATATTGATATTATTTTTCTCGAAAATATAGCCAGTAAAAGTTCAAACTTTAAAGCTCGTATGGTTTTTTCAAATTTTAACAAAATATAAATAAATATATCAAATTAATGTAATAAAAATATTTTCAAAATCATGATGACTTCCTTTGGTAAAATTTTCAGATCTTAAGACCTAATTCATCTAAAAAGGCAAAAAAAAGAAAAAGTTTCCACCTTTTCTAGGGGAAAGGGTTTGTTATTCTTTATTTTGTCAACGTTTATCGGTAGTCGTACTACTTCTAAAAAATACTTTATACAAATTTGGAACTATTTTCGACTATTTTTAAAAAAACTTATAGAGAATACTAACATTAAGTTCAAAAAGATGTAAACTTTTTGGGTGTTTTTCTTGATTTTGAAGAGGATTTTTTGCCCACTTATGTACATTTTAGGTTCGATATCTGATATAGTGTTGATACACGAAGAAATCGGTCCAGCGGTTTAAAAAATATCGTGGGTCTTAGCAAACAAAAAAAAAACACATATTGTAAATCAATCCCTTCTCAGCTCCACATCGAAGCTAAAAAAACATGAAATCATTCTCAAATAATACTCTTTGAAGCAAATCCGTAGATAGTATCAAATATTGATAAAACTCATTGTTAAGGTAATAATGAGTTAAAATTATAGTTAGAGCATTACAGTCGTAAATATAAATTATAATAGTCCTAATTAATTATGTCGCACAAGCGTTTGATATATTTGGCCCAGTGGTCTACTTTACAAACTGAAAAAATATTTCCAGTCCGTATATGTATCCCTTAAAATAAAACTATACTTCCAAGACAGAAAATTTATAGTCAGAAAAATTTGTGCTTATTCACCTTGCTTTTCTTACACATTACTAGCTACTTTTGTTGACGATACAGCTATATTAAGTTGTCACAAAAATATAAGCACGCGGCTCACTATTTACAACTACGATAAAAATCTGTGAGACATGGTTTAGGAATAAAAATAAATCCAGTCACGTTACCTTTGCTCTCCGTCATGAAACTGTCCTGCTGCAATACTCAACAACACAGTTATCACTACTCCAAATGAGACAAAATATCTTGGTTTAATACCAGACAAACGTCTAACCTGGGGACCTCACATCAAAGAATAAATGAAAAAATTAAGTATTATTATATTGCATCTTTTCTGCCGGATTCTTAAATCCAAGCTGCCACTCAAAACTAAATTACTTATACATAAGTCAATAATACGACCAATATGGGCTTATGGAATTCAAATATGGAAACCTGCCAAGCCTTCAACAATAAGACCAATACATGCGTTCCCAAATATAACACTACGAATGGTCACAAATGCCCCAGAGGGTACCAAACGTTACTGGAATAGCGACCTACTAATATAAAATAAAAAACTTAATAACATAACCGCACTTTACATATAGAGTTGTTACCAATGGATGGCTTCCCTTTCAAGGCATTTAAGCTTTGTAATATAACTTAGAAAAAAAACTTACTGTACATATTTTTGTATAGCTTGTTTTTTTGTAAAGTAAAAAAAATAATTTTTTTTGTGTCTGCTAAAGTTGTTTAAATGATATTGTATTGTTAACAAGTTTATAATTATAAATTAATACAATTTTTTAAGTATTAAATACTTTCATGCCATTTTGAAGAAATTCGTTTTTCAAAGTGCTTATAATTTCTGAATTCTTTTTTTTTTACTAACATCATATAAATGTATAAAGCTTAATCTGTATAATGAGTTACATTACATTATAATTATGGTTTTTTTCCATTTAGATGGAAGTCTTTCACAATAAAAACTTACGGGGACGGTAGTTTGTTCTGGTAGAGATACGAGAGTACTTATTTATTAGCGTATAATTAGCTATTGCTCATTTTCACACCGTAAGTGGAACTGTATTAAATGATGGTTCAATATTATAATATAATAATAATGCCAATTGTCACTTTTATTCTATTAAAACCATATGCTACTATTACAGAAATAAAATAATTATTTTATGAACAAAAATCTAAATATTCATTTTACTTCGAATGTTAACACAAAACAATTGATTGAATGCTATAGCATGCTATTGATACAGTGAATGCATTATTTAACAATCAGTTCTGTTTTCGGTTTATTCGATTTTAACCATAATGGGATTTATAATTTTCTACTTTTGACCAACTAAAGTACCAACCACATACGTTATAAAAATGATAGATATATTAATCGAGTAGGTTAGTTTACGGGGAAAAAATTATCGTGACTTTAGACTAGAAAAAATCTTGACAAAACCACTACGGTAAATTTACGATCAATCGGTATAATTTGGCAAAAAATGTCATAAACAATATTATTACAAACCAATAACTCAGTACATAATAAACAATACATAGACTCAAATTATTCTTGTATCCAATGGTCAAAATATATTATTGTATTCAATAAAATAATTATATTACACTCGGTTTATATTTATTTAAATTATAATTTTATAATTGTGAATGTTGTTATTATATTTAACATTTTCCTGATTGTTTTAGTCTAAACATTCGGACTTCTATCTGTAAACATTAAACTAATCGTAAACTTACCCTACACTAAGTGTAAACATAAGCCCCAATTGTGGAAACACTGTCTTTATGAACAATTCAATTTTTTCATCGAGTTGCATTTCAATACCCGTTTGCGTTTTTTTAACATTATCTGTGCGATTCCCTGTTAATATGGTAGACATCTGACAGTATATTTTATTTAGTTCGTTTTTCATTTTTGACAAATTCTCCATGAAACTTTTCATTTTTATAAATAACTTTTCCTCAAGGCACACGTTCTCATTTTTGTTATAAAAGTTTGTCCCATAGAAATTTGTTATTTCAATAAAACTATTGAACAAGGTAAGGATTTTCGAAATATACATATTTGTGGTCAGAGGAGATAACATTTGAAAATATAAATTAGCGGCTTTCATGTACTGTATAACTGGATCGCTTTTTTTGACTGATATCACAAAAGATTCGACAAAGACATATTTTACCTCAGGTATCATTCCCAAATTATAGATTTCTGATAAAGACGTGTAGTATAAAAATAAGTCATTTAATATTTCAACAAAGTAAGCGCTCATCAGGTTGTAGACGAGACGAATTTTATTGTCAAAATTGTGCTTGTTGACTTCAGTGGCGAACAGATTTTTAACATCGTATTGCGTATTACCCCTAATAATCTTCAAGTGATGCAAATAAAGTGCCCAGCCAGGCTCTTTTAGTATCATTTTTATTTGGTGAACTCGAGATTTAGAGTCGGTAATTTCATTTAAAACGGTAGCTTTTGATTCCGTTTTGAAACCCAGGAGTAAGTAATCCATTTCTAAAAACTCTTTTATTGCGTTTTTAATCAAAGGGTATATAATGCCCATTTTATCGACATGGCTGATCGCCTTGAAATATATTTCGTTAAGTTTTACGTCGACCGTGCTTAACTTGGAATCGCCAAATTTTTCTTTTAAAAGCGCCGCTGGACCACAGAAGTTTTTGAAAAAATTGATAGCGATTATTTCTAATCTGCAGAATTCCATTATAATTTTGTCTAATTTGTAATTAATAACAACGTCAGCTCCAACATTAGGTAAGCTGAACGGTTCGTACAAGTTACTAAATTCTTCCAGGATATCGAAAAAGGCGGTTTTTAACTCGGTTTCCGTAGTTAAGAAACTGAAAAACGATAGCGCACCTTGCATGCGCGACACAAAGGTTTCCGGGTTGAATAGCTCCATAAACTTTTGCAGACATTCCTGTTGAATGGAAGAGTCCATAAACGTGCATGCTGTGCCAAGTCTGTATAAATATGTTTGATATATTAGAAAATCAATAGTGTACTGGCAACTCAGTAAAAGTTGGACTTGTCGAACTTTAAGAACTACTTTTTGGACTGTTATCTTGATTGGTCCTGCGGTATCGTCCCCAAGCACTTCGTTTATTTTGTACCTTCCACTGACGTCGACGATTTCCAGCGGAGGCAAACCACGCCATCCCGGATAACTCAGAAGTTCGGTCATCTGGGTTACGGGGTGTTCCGCAATCGAATCAAATACCATACTGCTGCATAGTACAAGAATCATCAAACCGCTTAAAAAGCGTTGATTTAGCATTTTTATATTTTGCAAAAATTTAAATCTCGAGTAACTACGAACTTTGAACGAATCACTGAGAACCGAACAATCCGGATAGTTATCTAGGTATGAAAAATGATTGTACGTGTTGGACTAGTTTTAGACCTTTACGCATATTATCGCGAATGTGTATAATGAATATATTTTGTACACAAAAACAGTCAAAGTAAACACAAACGGTATGTTTGAACAATTCGACTGCTACTCCACCTCCTCATCGCCACCTATGACCACCACCACCGACCGTATTAGATTATCGTGTCATGCTGCTTCAACAATTGCCTCTGTATCGATTGTTTTTATTTTCAACGCACCGTTTGTTTTTGGATTTTATGGAACATTTATTTTTCCTTCGACTCCTCTCTTATATTGAACCACCTTTTAGTTAAATTTCACATACAGTGTGAAAATGAGCAATAGCTTAATCAAGCTAATAAATAAGTACTCTGATGTCCTGTGTCCTTACCAGAATAACCTACCATCTCCGTAGGTTTTTATTGTTAATGACTTTTATAAAAAGAGTCTAGTAATAATATTTTTTTAATTTATTGGTTTCCTTTTTTTTTTTTAATAAGTCACTAAATGAGAAAACTGATTGTTTTGAACTTCTATACTTGATATCCTTTTAGAAGCTTTCCACTGATTTCAGAAATTACACAGATTTTACAGTTTCCTCGAATGTACAGAAATACAGCTATTATAAGCTGATAAACCGTATGATACTTCATTATTATGTACTTTATAATCTTATATACGTACAATTCATCATCACAAAACTGTGCCTCAACCCTATTATGCTCTGTCCCCACTATGCCCCAAACAAACTGTACTGGCTTTTTCCTATGGGAACTACCTATTTAATTACAATCGGTCTCCAGATATCTTAATAATTTTCAAACAACTCTTCCAGAGTCGAAAAATGATTTTCTGGAATCTCTAAATATTTTATCGAATTTCTTGTTCCTATATAAGCTGTTTCACACATACATATATCACAAAGAATTGTATACCTTCCATCTTAACTAAATAAACAATCAAAGAATTCTTTATGACAGTTCATGAGCGTCTCTAAAAATTGAATACAATTATGCTGTTCCGTTAAACCATATCATTACTATCTACGGTAACCACATAATGTCTAATTAAGCTTGTATTAGGCACTTGTTGTGTTTCATACCCACTTTAGTGAGTTAACAGAGTTAACACGGCACATTATCTGAGTTTGTGAATCAATCATGAAGGTACCTTTTCTGTTTTATTATACACTGGCATAGAATTTTTGGGTTGATTAAACTGTTGATGATATTGTTTTTTAAATTATACCGACTGATTGAATTGTTGACACATAAAAAGATAATATAATATTAGAATAAAATTTATAATAATTGAACATAATAACATTCTTTTACCATTTAAATTCAACAATTATTTCGGTCTATTCAGTATTTAGTTTCGATGCGATAGTTGAGAAGGCCACTTATACATTAATAATTTTCTGATTTAAAGTTCTGTATAATAATATATTTAACATTTTGACTTATTTGGTACTAATAATATTAGGAATATTTGGAATATTGGATAATTATTTTATACAACGCTAACCTACATTTTTTTTTTGCAAGTGAGATATTTTATCCGGCTCTATTGTTTTTAAGAAACATGAACGTTCTGTTATTTTACAAATAACATTGCCTTTTGCGCCATACTTTAATAAAACTGTTTCAATATAGTATGGATAACACTTGTTAAATAATGTATATAATATATCTTTAAATTTTATTCGACACAGAATGCTTAACAAATTAATTAATTGTTTATGTTTTTTTAAAAAAACGGTCCTACTTAAACTATGGGTTATAATAAGGACACAATAGATTTCTAGTTGGAAGAACTAAGTAAATAATTGGACCAACTAAATGTTTACAGGAACAAATTTGTATTTAGTTATTACAACTATAAATTAACTGTACAGAGATCTTTATAGAGATCACAAAGTATATCTTTTGCCCAATATATTTTGTTATTTAGACGGGTTTTTTCATAAGAAACTTATTCATCAATGACTTTCTGACTTGAGGCTCTTTATAATAATATAATTAACTTTTTTACTTATTTGGTACTTATAATATTAGGGATATTTGGAATATTGAACAATTATTTTTTACAACGCTAACCAAAATTGTTTTTTTGCTTACGAATTATTTATTTAGCGCTAGTGTTTTTTAGACACATGAACGTTCTGTTGTTATACAAATAACATTGCCTTTTGCGCAATACTTTAATAAAACTGTATCAATATAGTATAAATAACATTTGTTAAAAAATGTATATTATATTCATTTAAATTTTATTCGACACATAATGTTTTTCCAAATTAATTAATTGTAAATGTTTTTAAAAACAACGGTCCTACTTAAACTAACATTAAGTTCAAAAAGATGAAAACTTTTTGGGTGTTTTTCTTGTTTTTGAAGAGGATTTTTTGCCCACTTATGTACATTTTAGGTTCGATATCTGATATAGTGTTGATACACGAAGAAATCGGTCCAGCGGTTTAAAAAATATCGTGGGTCTTAGCAAACAAAAAAAAACACATATTGTAAATCAATCCCTTCTCAGCTCCACATCGAAGCTAAAAAAAACATGAAATCATTTTCAAATAATACTCTTTGAAGCAAATCCGTAGATAGTATCAAATATTGATAAAACTCATTGTTAAGGTAATAATGAGTTAAAATTATAGTTAGAGCATTACAGTCGTAAATATAAATAATAATAGTCCTAATTAATTAATTAGAATGGAAATGATAAATATCTAATTGGAGGAACTAAATAAATAATTGGCCCAACTTAATGTTTACAGGAACAAATTCGTATTTAGTTTTTTCAACTATAAATTTACTGTACTCTTAATGCATATAGGTAATAGCCATATTTTAGTTGGATTAAGTTTGTATTAGGTCAGTAAGAAATGTTTTGTTCATTATTTGTTTTAACCATAATATTGAACAAAATTTTTTAAATAATTTAAAGGCCCCTGTCGGTAAAACCCAAGTAATAGACCCTATTGTACAAAATCCCAACATGCATTAATCCTACGCCAAAATAACTCAACAATCTTACTATAATAACACTACTCAAACCCAAAATACAACTAATGCTGACAAAGATTTTACTAAAAACCTTTCTTCATTTCTATCTGATCTCAAATCTTTAATCAACCCCATAATATACTTGTTAACAACAGTTATAACTAAAATTATTTTAAAATGTCTAATGATTCCAATCTTAATAAAAACTCTCTGAAAGTACTTCATTAGAATGCTAATGATCTTCAACATTATAAAAATGAATTACAAACTATATTAAACGCCAATTATATTGACATAGCTCTAATTAGTGAAACACACTTTACTGAAAAATCATACTTTAGCTTATACAAATATACTTCATACAAAACTAACCATCCTGATGGCTCAGCTCACGCTGGTAGTTCTATTTTAATATCAAATTCCATACAACATATCAAAATCAGACCGTACCAAGAACCACACATTCAAGCGACAAGCGTGTCAATAAAAATTAATAATGTTCCAATTACTATTTCGGCAGTCTATTGTCCTCCTCGTTATAATATACGTCAAGTTGATTTTCAAAATTTTTTCGACACGTTAGGTCATTTATATATAGCTGGTGGAGACTTTAACTCAAAACATTTTTTATTGGATGTTACTGGAATAACCAAAAAAGAAAATTCCTACGTTCATTAATTACCAATAAACATTTTTCATTTAATTCTCGTTCAGGTCCAACTTAAGGGTCAACTCATGCCAATAGGCATCCCAATATTCTTAGTGCCTAATACCCAGTTTGGATTTCGTGCCAGTCACTCTACATTTCACCAAATCCATAGATTGACATATACGATCGCTTCAGCATTTTAAAACAAGCAATATTGTACTGGCTTATTTCGTAATGTCGCACAAGCGTTTGATATATTTGGCCCAGTGGTCTACTTTACAAACTGAAAAAATATTTCCAGTCCGTATATGTATCCCTTAAAATAAAACTATACTTCCAAGACAGAAAATTTATAGTCAGAAAAATTTGTGCTTATTCACCTTGCTTTTCTTACACATTACTAGCTACTTTTGTTGACGATACAGCTATATTAAGTTGTCACAAAAATATAAGCACGCGGCTCACTATTTACAACTACGATAAAAATCTGTGAGACATGGTTTAGGAATAAAAATAAATCCAGTCACGTTACCTTTGCTCTCCGTCATGAAACTGTCCTGCTGCAATACTCAACAACACAGTTATCACTACTCCAAATGAGACAAAATATCTTGGTTTAATACCAGACAAATGTCTAACCTGGGGACCTCACATCAAAGAATAAATTAAAAAATTAAATATTATTATATTGCATCTTTTCTGCCGGATTCTTAAATCCAAGCTGCCACTCAAAACTAAATTACTTATACATAAGTCAATAATACGACCAATATGGGCTTATGGAATTCAAATATGGAAACCTGCCAAGCCTTCAACAATAAGACCAATACATGCGTTCCCTAATATAACACTACGAATGGTCACAAATGCCCCAGAGGGTACCAAACGTTACTGGAATAGCGACCTACTAATATAAAATAAAAAACTTAATAACATAACCGCACTTTACATATAGAGTTGTTACCAATGGATGGCTTCCCTTTCAAGGCATTTAAGCTTTGTAATATAACTTAGAAAAAAAACTTACTGTACATATTTTTGTATAGGTTGTTTTTTTGTAAAGTAAAAAAAACAATTTTTTTGGTGTCTGCTAAAGTTGTTTAAATGATATTGTATTGTTAACAAGTTTATAATTATAAATTAATACAATTTTTTAAGTATTAAATACTTTCATGCCATTTTGAAGAAATTCGTTTTTCAAAGTGCTTATAATTTCTGAATTCTTTTTTTTTTACTAACATCATATAAATGTATAAAGCTTAATCTGTATAATGAGTTACATTACATTATAATTATGGTTTTTTTCCATTAAGATGGAAGTCTTTCACAATAAAAACTTACGGGGACGGTAGTTTGTTCTGGTAGAGATACGAGAGTACTTATTTATTAGCGTATAATTAGCTATTGCTCATTTTCACACCGTAAGTGGAACTGTATTAAATGATGGTTCAATATTATAATATAATAATAATGCCAATTGTCACTTTTATTCTATTAAAACCATATGCTACTATTACAGAAATAAAATAATTATTTTATGAACAAAAATCTAAATATTCATTTTACTTCGAATGTTAACACAAAACAATTGATTGAATGCTATAGCATGCTATTGATACAGTGAATGCATTATTTAACAATCAGTTCTGTTTTCGGTTTATTCGATTTTAACCATAATGGGATTTATAATTTTCTACTTTTGACCAACTAAAGTACCAACCACATACGTTATAAAAATGATAGATATATTAATCGAGTAGGTTAGTTTACGGGGAAAAAATTATCGTGACTTTAGACTAGAAAAAATCTTGACAAAACCACTACGGTAAATTTACGATCAATCGGTATAATTTGGCAAAAAATGTCATAAACAATATTATTACAAACCAATAACTCAGTACATAATAAACAATACATAGACTCAAATTATTCTTGTATCCAATGGTCAAAATATATTATTGTATTCAATAAAATAATTATATTACACTCGGTTTATATTTATTTAAATTATAATTTTATAATTGTGAATGTTGTTATTATATTTAACATTTTCCTGATTGTTTTAGTCTAAATATTCGGACTTCTATCTGTAAACATTAAACTAATCGTAAACTTACCCTACACTAAGTGTAAACATAAGCCCCAATTGTGGAAACACTGTCTTTATGAACAATTCAATTTTTTCATCGAGTTGCATTTCAATACCCGTTTGCGTTTTTTTAACATTATCTGTGCGATTCCCTGTTAATATGGTAGACATCTGACAGTTTATTTTATTTAGTTCGTTTTTCATTTTTGACAAATTCTCCATGAAACTTTTCATTTTTATAAATAACTGTTCCTCAAGGCACACGTTCTCATTTTTGTTATAAAAGTTTGTCCCATAGAAATTTGTTATTTCAATAAAACTATTGAACATGGTTAGGATTTTCGAAATATACATATTTGTGTTCAGAGGAGATAACATTTGAAAATATAAATTAGCGGCTTTCATGTACTGTATAACTGGATCGCTTTTTTTGACTGATATCACAAAGGATTCGACAAAGACATATTTTACCTCAGGTATCATTCCCAAATTATAGATTTCTGATAAAGACGTGTAGTATAAAAATAAGTCATTTAATATTTCAACAAAGTAAGCGCTCATCAGGTTGTAGACGAGACGAATTTTATTGTTAATATTGTGCTTGTCGACTTCAGAGGCGAACAGATTTTTAACACCGTATTCCGTATTACCCCTAATAATCTTCAAGTGATGCAAATAAAGTGCCCAGCCAGGCTCTTTTAGTATCATTTTTATTTGGTGAACTCGAGATTTAGAGTCGGTAATTTTATTTAAAACGGTAGCTTTTGATTCCGTTTTGAAACCCAGGAGTAAGTAATCCATTTCTAAAAACTCTTTTATTGCGTTTTTAATCAAAGGGTATATAATGCCCATTTTATCGACATGGCTGATCGCCTTGAAATATATTTCGTTAAGTTTTACGTCGACCGTGCTTAACTTGGAATCGCCAAATTTTTCTTTTAAAAGCGCCGCTGGACCACAGAAGTTTTTGAAAAAATTGATAGCGATTATTTCTAATCTGCAGAATTCCATTATAATTTTGTCTAATTTGTAATTAATAACAACGTCAGCTCCAACATTAGGTAAGCTGAACGGTTCGTACAAGTTACTAAATTCTTCCAGGATATCGAAAAAGGCGGTTTTTAACTCGGTTTCCCTAGTTAAGAAACTGAAAAACGATAGCGCACCTTGCATGCGCGACACAAAGGTTTCCGGGTTTAATAGCTCCATAAACTTTTGCAGACATTCCTGTTGAATGGAAGAGTCCATAAACGTGCATGCTGTGCCAAGTCTGTATAAATATGTTTGATATATTAGAAAATCAATAGTGTACTGGCAACTCAGTAAAAGTTGGACTTGTCGAACTTTAAGAACTGCGCTTTGGACTGTTATCTTGATTGGTCCTGCGGTATCGTCCCCAAGCACTTCGTTTATTTTGTACCTTCCACTGACGTCGACGATTTCCAGCGGAGGCAAACCACGCCATCCCGGATAACTCAGAAGTTCGGTCATCTGGGTTACGGTGGGTTCCGCAATCGAATCAAATACCATACTGCTGCATAGTACAAGAATCATCAAACCGCTTAAAAAGCGTTGATTTAGCATTTTTATATTTTGAAAAAATTTAAATCTCGAGTAACTACGAACTTTGAACGAATCACTGAGAACCGAACAATCCGGATAGTTATCTAGGTATGAAAAATGATTGTACGTGTTGGACTAGTTTTAGACCTTTACGCATATTATCGCGAATGTGTATAATGAAAATATTTTGTACACAAAAACAGTCAAAGTAAACACAAACGGTATGTTTGAACAATTCGACTGCTACTCCACCTCCTCATCGCCACCTATGACCACCACCACCGACCGTATTAGATTATCGTGTCATGCTGCTTCAACAATTGCCTCTGTATCGATTGTTTTTATTTTCAACGCACCGTTTGTTTTTGGATTTTATGGAACATTTATTTTTCCTTCGACTCCTCTCTTATATTGAACCACCTTTTAGTTAAATTTCACATACAGTGTGAAAATGAGCAATAGCTTAATCAAGCTAATAAATAAGTACTCTGATGTCCTGTGTCCCTACCAGAATAACCTACCATCTCCGTAGGTTTTTATTGTTAATGACTTTTATAAAAAGAGTCTAGTAATAATATTTTTTTAATTTATTGGTTTCCTTTTTTTTTTTTAATAAGTTACTAAATGAGAAAACTGATTGTTTTGAACTTCTTTACTTGATATCCTTTTAGATGCTTTCCACTGATTTCAGAAATTACACAGATTTTACAGTTTTCTCGAATGTACAGAAATACAGCTATTATAAGCTGATAAACCGTATGATACTTCATTATTATGTACTTTATAATCTTATATACGTACAATTCATCATCACAAAACTGTGCCTCAACCCTATTATGCTCTGTCCCCACTATGCCCCAAACAAACTGTACTGGCTTTTTCCTATGGGAACTACCTATTTAATTACAATCGGTCTCCAGATATCTTAATAATTTTCAAACAACTCTTCCAGAGTCGAAAAATGATTTTCAGGAATCTCTAAATATTTTATCGAATTTCTTGTTCCTATATAAGCTGTTTCACACATACATATATCACAAAGAATTGTATACCTTCCATCTTAACTAAATAAACAATCAAAGAATTCTTTATGACAGTTCATGAGAGTCTTTAAAAATTGATTACAATATTGCTGTTCCGTTAAACTATATCATTACTATCTACGGTAACCACATAATATCTAATTAAGCTTGTATTAGGCACTTGTTGTGTTTCATACCCACTTTAGTGAGTTAACAGAGTTAACACGGCACATTATCTGAGTTTGTGAATCAATCATGAAGGTACCTTTTCTGTTTTATTATACACTGGCATAGAATTTTTGGGTTGATTAAACTGTTGATGATATTGTTTTTTTAATTATACCGACTGATTGAATTGTTGACACATAAAAAGACAATATAATATTAGAATAACATTTATAATAATTGAACATAATAACATTCTTTTACCATTTAAATTCAACAATTATTTCGGTCTATTCAGTATTTAGTTTCGATGCGATAGTTGAGAAGGCCACTTATACATTAATAATTTTCTGATTTAAAGTTCTGTATAATAATATATTTAACATTTTGACTTATTTGGTACTAATAATATTAGGAATATTTGGAATATTGGATAATTATTTTATACAACGCTAACCTACATTTTTTTTTTGCAAGTGAGATATTTTATCCGGCTCTATTGTTTTTAAGAAACATGAACGTTCTGTTATTTTACAAATAACATCGCCTTTTGCGCCATACTTTAATAAAACTGTTTCGATATAGTATGGATAACACTTGTTAAATAATGTATATAATATATCTTTAAATTTTATTCGACACAGAATGCTTAACAAATTAATTAATTGTTAATGTTTTTTTAAAAAAACGGTCCTACTTAAACTATGGGTTATAATAAGGACACAATAGATTTCTAGTTGGAAGAACTAAGTAAATAATTGGACCAACTAAATGTTTACAGGAACAAATTTGTATTTAGTTATTACAACTATAAATTAACTGTACAGAGATCTTTATAGAGATCACAAAGTATATCTTTTGCCCAATATATTTTGTTATTTGGACGGGTTTTTTCATAAGAAACTTATTCATCAATGACTTTCTGACTTGAGGCTCTTTATAATAATATAATTAACTTTTTTACTTATTTGGTACTAATAATATTAGGAATATTTGGAATATTGAACATTTATTTTTTACAACGCTAACCAAAATTGTTTTTTTGCTTGCGAATTATTTATTTAGCGCTAGTGTTTTTTAGACACATGAACGTTCTGTTGTTATACAAATAACATTGCCTTTTGCGCAATACTTTAATAAAACTGTATCAATATAGTATAAATAACATTTGTTAAAAATGTATATTATATTCATTTAAATTTTATTCGACACATAATGTTTTTCCAAATTAATTAATTGTAAATGTTTTTAAAAACAACGGTCCTACTTAAACTATGGGTTAATTTAGGGACACGATAAATTTCTAGTTGGAAGAACTAAATAATAAATTGGCCCAACTTAATGTTTACAGGAACAAATTTTTATTTAATTATTTCGTTTACAAATTTTGTTTTACCCCTAATCCCTATAATAACCAAACTTTTAGTTGGACCCAGTTTTTATTAAGCCAGTCCAACTAGAAATGTTTTGTACCTTTATATTATCTATAGTTTTAGCTGGATTAACTTTGTATTTTTGGAAGGCATTATTATTTACTTAAATTTATAGAGATCACAAAGTACATCTTTTGCTCAATATATTTTGTTATTTGGACGGGTTTTTTCATAAGAAACTTATTCATCAATGACTTTCTGACTTGAGGCTTTGTATAATAATATATTTAACATTTTGATTTATTTAAATTGAATAATATCAGAAATATTTGAAATATTAAATAATACAACGCTAACCAAAGTTGTTTGTTTTGCTAGCGAAATATTTTTCCGGCTTTAGGGTTTTTTAGAAAATCATCAAAGCGTTTATTTGAAAGTGATTTTATCCGAGAGGACTAGTACAGTATAGTATAGGCATAATGGAATAAAAGCATAGAGGGTACGGATAAGTCACAGGTCTACAGGAATTATTATAAATGAAAGTGATAAATCGGAATAATTATTTCTTTAACTGTACATTTGAAAGGTTTTTCTCATGTATTCGCTCGTTCGTGTCTCTTGAGGGTACTGTTATAGGCAAAATATCTATCGTAAACAGTACATTTGTGTGGTCTATCACCTGTATAAACAAGCTCGTGGGTTTTCAGGGTAGATCTTTTGCTCAAAGTTTTGTCACAAACTGTACATTTGAAAGGCTTCATGCCGGAATGCACGCGCTTATGTCTTCCCTATGTAGATTTATATGAAAAAGATCTCGAGCAGACATCACATCTAAAACGGATTTTGTCTACTGAAGTATTCACATTACTACTGATGTCTGGATTTTTAATTGTTGTTTTTCGATGTGAGAGCTTAAATTTAATTTACAGCTATTAGATTTCGCAAAATGATGGGCGATAATTCTTTTTGTAGTGAGCCTCTTTTGACTCATATTACACTGAAACGACTTGGACTTATTTGAAATTGTCTTTGTATTTTTATCTGTTTTGTGCTTAGTCATAATATTGTAGCGCTTTGTATCGTCTATATTTGATGTTTTGACCTCTTTGTTGGAATGGCCCATAATATGAAGACTAAAAAAATTATGAGTTATATTAAATTAATATCATTATTACTGCTCGAAAATTCATGGATATTACTTCAAATAATATTTTTTTATGTAAATTTGCATTTGATATATTTTTATAAAAGTATAGACTTAATAATTTATATTATTAAATTGAAGGACCTAATTAACAAAAATTAATGTTAAATAATATTTTTTATATATTCAATTCAACATGTAAAATAGTAAAACCTATTAAAAAAATCAGTAATGTAAAACGCGTGAAACATTAATTACTTCAAAAATAGTGATGTAAGACTGATTATCGACCATTCAACATATTTAGTACATTATTCTCAATTAAAAAAACTAATGGGATGTATACATTTTTATTCATGATTCAAAAGTCGATATTAAAATGAGTAGTTTGAAAGAGGGTTATAACATAACAATTTGTGAAAAATTAAGGTCACATTATATGAAGAAAATAAAATAAATTATTAATTAATCCCAGTGAGATATTGAATAATCCGTAATAAAAAAATTACCTGAATTATAATTATATTTATTTCCAGATGATTAATGAGTAAAGTAAATAAAATCAATCTTAATTATGATAAAAATGTTATATAAAATCAATAACAATGATTTAAATTACTTTTGCAATATTGATCATTATCCTTATAACAACTAACAAGTTTGAAACTAAAAATTTGTTATTTCAAAAAGTTTTGCACACTTTAATAATTATAAATTTGATGAATTAGAATTTTAAATTAACATCTTAGATTACATTTCAGGATATTTTTTTAATTGGTGGAATAGACGGTTAACTACAATGCGATTGTTTTAATAAAGTTGTTTGGTATTATATATATAGTGGGTACGTAAGCAAACTGGTTGCTTAATATTCAATTTACAAATTATGTATGGTGTAGTTAATGGTCTATTTACGTGTTTTTCCCATTTGTACATTAAACAACAGTTGACTCAGTCGTTAATTACAATACGTTTAGTAGATACAATAAAATATGCATGTAGTACTCCGATTAGATTTGGTTAAAGCTTTGACCCAAATCGCAGATAAACACAACATTTTCGTATAAAAAATCATATTTTTTTATATTTCTTTACGATGATAAAAACATGTGCTACTTTAACGAATATGAGCCTATTAAAAGTAAATAACAAAGCATAAAATCTACTTGATAAATTGCTGTGAATCTCATATACCAAGCTAGGTAAAATAAAAATAGAGGGTATTCCTGATTCGTAACATAATATACAAACAAAAAAAAAAGATATAGGATAAATATTTAAAATTTTTTAAACAAAGAATAATTAGTTTCAAATTTAAATTGAGGAAGTCATCTTTACTTAAAACATAATAAATATTTTTGCCATCATTCTATGTCGATTTCCTATCATTCGTTCATAAGCCTTAAATAGTATCTAGCAAATTACTTTAGAGCATATTAGTTTAAGAATCTCCTTCTATACAATGACAGACGTGAAAACTCCTTAAACGATCCTTATCATTAATTTACAACCTCCCCTCTATGACTATGGTCCGTAGTCACAATTGTTTTTTCCGGGCATCGATGGAATATTTTGCATCTCAGGTAGATCGCACCACAGTCGCTTGAATTCGGATTTAACAAGCTGATTTTGGCTGATTAAATTAACAAACGTTTTAACAACGTATTAACGCTAACAAATCTCGATAAAACCCAATTTTCACTAACTAATTGTTAAATATAATTAACATTAAGTTAAATCTTTAACAAATGTGGTTGAAATCTAGTGTAAAAGTTATATCATAAATCTGAACGGGGTAAATCCAATCTCAAATAATGAATAAACGTATCGAATCGATAATGTAGTTAGTAATATTTATAAAATATACATATAATATTTTTTTAAAATAAATAATTGGCAAACTATCTTGTTTAATGAATATTTTTCTAGCTCATTCTTAATAAGTATATAATAAATTAATTTATATAGCGTTTAATTTGTATTTTATCACACCCAGATTGAAAGTGGCATGTTGGTAGGTGTAATTTTATACACATTTAACACTTAAATTCAACATTTTACTTTAAGTAGTTCGCGAATACATGTTATCGACTTTTCAAACTTAAATGGGAGCCCCCATATGTTTATGATATTTTTGTAGATCGTTATATTTTTTAGTTAATTGTGGTAAAATAATGGTCTCATAGTATCTGTTAAAACAAATGTAATATTAATGCTTAATAATGTAACATTTTTCACGTTTCGGTGTATAAAAAATCCCATTACTTAATCAAAATAAATTAATTTCATAAACTGGTCAAATGATATTTCTCTAATAAGTTCTAATATTTCAATAGTTTAAGTGTATTACTAAATGCGAAATGGGCCGTGAAATAGTTTCAATATTTTTACGTTATTTACTCAATATAAAATATTATTATTTTTAAAAGAATTATTGCTTAAATATTTAATAAATATTTTGATATTAGCCCATGAATCAGCGTAAGCTAACTATCATTTGTATGAAATATAGTGAAAATAGACCATTAACTACACCATACATAATTTGTAAATTGAATATTAAGCAACCAGTTTGCTTACGTACCCACTATATATATAATACCAAACAACTTTATTAAAACAATCGCATTGTAGTTAACCGTCTATTCCACCAATTAAAAAAATATCCTGAAATGTAATCTAAGATGTTAATTTAAAATTCTAATTCATCAAATTTATAATTATTAAAGTGTGCAAAACTTTTTGAAATAACAAATTTTTAGTTTCAAACTTGTTAGTTGTTATAAGGATAATGATCAATATTGCAAAAGTAATTTAAATCATTGTTATTGATTTTATATAACATTTTTATCATAATTAAGATTGATTTTATTTACTTTACTCATTAATCATCTGGAAATAAATATAATTATAATTCAGGTAATTTTTTTATTACGGATTATTCAATATCTCACTGGGATTAATTAATAATTTATTTTATTTTCTTCATATAATGTGACCTTAATTTTTCACAAATTGTTATGTTATAACCCTCTTTCAAACTACTCATTTTAATATCGACTTTTGAATCATGAATAAAAAGGTATACATCCCATTAGTTTTTTTAATTGAGAATAATGTATTAAATATGTTGAATGGTCGATAACCAGTCTTACATCACTATTTTTGAAGTAATTGATGTTTCACGCGTTTTACATTACTGATTTTTTTAATAGGTTTTACTATTTTACATGTTGAATTGAATATATAAAAAATATTATTTAACATTAATTTTTGTTAATTAGGTCCTTCAATTTAATAATATAAATTATTAAGTCTATACTTTTATAAAAATATATCAAATGCAACAAGTTTCAAACTTGTTAGTTATTTTAAGAATAATAATTAGAGTTAGGTGTATCGTTATAACTTGATTTAAAAAAAAACATTATAAACCCTTCCCCTTAGAACGGTTAGATACTTTTTCTTTATCAAATTGTACTTATGGTCTAGAAATCAGAATGGAAATATTTCTAAAAAAATGCTATAACATATTCCATTATTTCAAAAATCTGTAACTAAACTTTTTTAATTACTAATGTAAAATATGGCAAAAAATATGGGAAAACATGATTGCAACAATTATTTATGTTATTATACGGTGTACAAATATGTTGTTACACGGATTTCTTTTCAACAGATATAAAAAAAAAAATTATTATGTCTAAAAACAGCAACACAATTGTGACCTCATTTCGGCAAAGTTTTCGATTTCGAGAAAAACGCAAAAATATGTGGAATAATATTCCTATTCGCTACTTCAACAAGCAATAATAGTGTCATTTTTTATTTAAATACTATTTACAATCTGTGCTACGAAGCATAATTAACAAATAGTGTAATAATTATATATTTATACAGAGAAAAAAAACGGTGCTTTAATATGTGGAGGGTGGGTTAGGTTAGGTTAGGTTATTGGTGGCAATCCAGTGATAGAGCACAACGTGATACTATTTTTTTAGCTATAAAGATATGTAAGGTCTTAAGTTGTTCAAAAATAAATCGAGAATTAAAATATAGCACGAAATAAATATTGGAAAATTTGACAAGAAACCTCTTTTTGCTTTCCGCATTAATAATTATAGAGAGACTTTCAACTCTAATAATATGTACCCTATACCTAAAAATTAAATTTTAAGCACGTATTGCCTATACAATTATACAATTATACAACCTTATTTTAAAATATCGGTATTTTTTATTCTTAGTAACGATTGGATTTGTTTTATAACTACGCTGAATGATTTTGAACAAGATAAACTTTAAACGATTTTATGAGAATTTTTGAAATTACATTTATTAAAACGAGAGTCAAGATTTGTTATAATGTCCTGCAAACTAGTATCTCTAATATCATAACTATAATTCACTATCTCTATTAATTCACCTCCATACTACTCAGGGCCGGTGCTAAGAAATATGCAAGGGGGGGTGTCAAAATGAAGATGCCGACTTTAAAATTTTAATTGCCGGCTAAAATATTTGGGTACTTTCGTAAATATTTTATGACATTTTGTGACTTGATTTTTAAAATGTTTTTGGAGCATAGAAATATTTTAGGCAGCTAACAAATTTATTTATTACTTCATTTTCAGTTCTCAGTCACCAATACTAAAACAATTTGAGCCCTACTTTAAAAGCATTATTTTAAAAATGTTTGAATTTATTTAACATAATTATAACGTATTGCAGTTGAAACTGCAATTTAACCGAGATATAATCCAAATAGCCTTATTTTAAATAATTTTATAAAAAATAATGAAATTGTATTCAAAATTATTATTAAAATCTTTGAAATAAAAACAAAAGTGTATTTTTTTATGAGTTATTATCTTAATACAATTTTATTTTTATTTTAGTTAGGTACACTATTTAAAAATAATGCTCATGTCTACTCCCTGCTCGCTATATATATAGTATAGTAGGATATTATAGTAGGTAATATCCCACCGCAACGATAGTAATAAAGAAGAAACAAGACATAGTGAAGTAGTACCAAGGAACTCTCATAGGCCTTAAAAATCTGGCTTAATGATTTATTCTAAAGTCGTATCCATCTCATACCTTTTGTTCAAAATTTACTGGGGCAGGCTCAAAAGGATTGTTAGCAGCTCCTTGGTGTTTCATATTCATTCTCTAACCATATATATATATATATATATATATATGGTTAGAGTATAATGTTAATGGTTAATGGTTAATGAATATATTAGATTACACACATTTATAACCAATACTTATTATTTTACACGCGCACACGGGACAAGCAAAAATAAAACTGTTAACTCTTTGCCTGCAGACTTAATACTATGGGTTATGTGATATGTCTAAAACAGAAGAGTAGGTTTTTTTTTATAGTAGGGAATCTTTTAGAATTTTAAAACTAAAATAAAAATATATTCTTATAGAGGGATAGAATGTTTGTTTACAATAGACCAATAGGTCCCATGGCCGAACATCGTTTGATATAATAATATACACCACAGTTATTATAACCAAATAATAATACTTCTGCTAAAATCGGGAATAACCGAAAATGCATTGTTTTTTTTTTACTAATAACTAAAATTATATTTTCGTATGGTCGTCCGTATGCCGACTATTCACTATTCGTCGCTAGATTCCAATAAAAATTATGTACCTACCTACTTTTATAAAATAAAAATAATAAATATGTTATTTGTATAATTTTATGGGGGATATAATATTTACCGACTTTTTGTTCGGAATGTGCCGACTAGATTACTTGAGTTTTCCGAGTGGGGGGGTGTCAAACCCCCCCACATCCCCCTCTAAGTCCGGCCCTGATACTACTCCACAATCCCTCCATAATTCTTAATGACGTCAGCACAGTGAGACAAAACGTGACGGACAAATTTTAAGAATAAGATTGCCAAAAGACATATCCATGACTAAAAACAACAACAGAATAACTGTCTTAAAAATATTTTATTTGTTTTAATTATTTGATGTGTACTCGTACTATATCCGTCGCTTTTCCTATAGTTTTTAGGAAAATGGTATGCCATTTCGTATGTACTCGATGCTTAGCATATGATTTTCACACACAGTTGATCACAAATGTGACAGATTATTTAGCTAATTCCAATTACGACTATATGTTTGGATCATTGGAAGCCAAATCAAGTTTACCATCCAAAATGACTTATACCGGTCTTAATATTGATTATCCAAGTACGTGAAATTTGAAAATTTAATTGTTAAAATTCGCATACTTGAAAAACTTTTCAACACACTTTTGTATAAAAAATATAGATATTAAAAATTACTACCAATATATTTTAACCATTCGTGAGAATAAATCACACAACTTAAACATTTTAATATATTTGTTTTATTCATCATGATTTGACAGATTTCTATAAATATTTTTGTGAATTCGTACATCGTGATGCTCCCGATGTACCGACAATTCCTTATTATTAAAAATTAATGATTTAA
>NW_026096171.1:0-11756 GCF_023614345.1 Adelges cooleyi | reverse complement strand
TGGTGATGTATTAAGATCAAAAAGTATCTTGTTGTTCAATTTGAAACTAGTTCAGGAAGATGGATTTAAAATAAGTTAAGACTTTTTCAAAATATAAGTATAAAATTTATTGTATAGTAAAAGTGTGTAGACAACAGCTACATAAGTGTATTCAACATGAGTGTAATAATTCGTCTGGAATAGGCTTAGATCCTACTCCTATTTATATGGTTATGCTAATCTGTGTAATGTGTTATTGTGTGAATTGTGTTGACCCGATGGGCGGATGCTACAGCGAACGCTCATCGTATGATTATTTTAATTGGCATTATTTTGGCAATCTAATCTTATAGAATGGCAATAACATGTTTTTCCCAAATAGCTTATCAAAGCGGAACGGACTAAAGTAGTATTGATATATATATATATATTTGTAATATAATTCAATCACTACGCCGGATAACCATGCAGGTGCGCTCTGTAATAATTATTAGTCATCTATCGTATAGGTACGCCAATGTATGACTCAGAGAGCTATTATAATATGAGTATTATTATGCTTAGTGTAGTTGGTTGTTTTGTGTAATGGTGTGTAGAGGGTAACTGAAGGTTATGTTCATAACACCTCCCCCGAAAGACGCAAGTTAGGCTTCTAAAGACTAACTTCGAACTAGACCAGCGAATTTTACAACTATTGCTAAGAATTTGAAAAATACATGTTAGTTAATCATTACATAGATAACATAAATAATTGAAAATAAACAATAATATGTGAATATAAAGAATGACAAATATGTAACAGTCATCTGATTTTACAATAGTAACAATATATAGTTAATTTGAATAATAAAGTTCATTAATAGTTTTGTGCAATTATTACATAATGTAATTGTGCTTACAATAAAATGTGGTTAATTAGTAAAACAAAAGAATACATAACATATACAAAACATAGTTATAATATGACAATTTCAAAATCATGACATAATTCATTTTTTTTTTTTTTTTTGAAACATTCAAATGTACATAATATAATGTTTGTAAGTTACATATTGCAAAAGATAATTAAAGTTATACAAAAAAATAATTAATTAATACGTGTTAGTATAAGTATTGTAAATAACAATAGGTATATATATTAAAGTTAGTTTGATATAGATATATTGAGTTTGATAACTAATAAGTATTAATATTCATATAAACCGAATGTTCTAATAGGGTATTTTGGATAATACAATAAATGCACAGGTATATCTGTGTTCATAGCTAATACAACTAAACTCATACATTCATCTTTTGTGTTAACACACCCTGCTAAATGTTGGGCGGCTAACCTCAAGCTTATTTCTATTTCACTCAATTCCTCTGTGCTAAATAATTCACTACCTGATAGATGTAACATTTCATTAGCATCTTCTACTAACATTGATAAAGTTTTGTAAGTTTTAGTAATGTTATTTCTTAAGTTATATTTATGAGTAGGAATTGATATATAGATATCCTGATGGGTTAATTGTATAAAATTATTAAAATAAATATCATCTCTTTTCGTGACATCAGGTGATGTAGGAAAAGAAGGTCTATTGCAAATTCCTGACATTATGAATTCCTCAACTTGCATTACGAATTCTTCAGTGTAATACATTGATTTGAGTTATCTAAATATTATTGATTAATTATATTAAGTTATTATAATACAATTTTTTAGTAATAAAAATTAATTATTGTTTGCATATAGTGGAAAAAAAAATGATAATTAAAAGTAAAAATATACCTAATTCTAATCAATAAAATAAGTTAATCTAGTATGTAAATTTAGAAAAATAAAATATATATATTAATTTATTTTTTTTTTATTTTTTATTATTTCTTATAATTTTTTTTTTTTGTTTAGGATACTAAAAAAATGCTAAAATAATAAATTTGGTGATAGTTAATATAAGTTAAACAAAAACGAATGTCTATTGTTCTCTACGGTAGCCTTTAACTACCGCAATAGGTCTAGGTGCTATTATGTCTTGTGCAGATAAAATAGATGGTGATCTTGGTGAGACACCCAGCGGCTGGTATTTAATTGGCACCTGAGGGAAAAGCAATAACGCATGTGGATTGCTTATCCCTGGTGCTAATGACAAAAGAGCCAGAGGAACATTCCTCCGGTCCTCACAATTTAACAAAAATTGGGCCGCTGCCACCAGATGGTTTTCAAATTGATTTAAATCAGTGCTTGTGAAACTAGTATTACTAACTACATTCGCCCTACCTAGGCACCAATCTAAAGACTTATAAGGGTACCTATTATGGCGAATTCTATCCTTATAAATTATTTGGCATAAACTATAAAAAAAAACACTTAAATTATATTCTGTTGGGCTATACACTATTTTTGCTGCCGAATCGACCTTATGGAATCTTGCAAATAACTGATATTCCATGGTGAACTGTTTAAATATTAAATAAATGAGTAATTAAAATTTTACTTAAAGAACTTAAAAATTGTTAATCTTTTTAAATTAAAAACTAAGCGCAATACCAATATAAAATTAATTAATATTAGTACTTTTTATTAAATATTATTATTAAGTTCATCTAATATATCTCCCAAAAACATGCCCTGTACAATTAAGGTATCAATAGTTCTTGCAACTGTCTTACAAACTCTATTAATATCTCTAGTATCTACTACATCTCGAATAAAATCTAAAATTGGGCCAATTGTGTTATTTAGCTCCTCCTCAGTATAAGGATTATCTATTAAAGCATTAGCCAATCTTACATGGTTTCCTAAACATGTTAATGTAACGAAATTTCCGTTTGAAACTGTAAAATGGTCTTCCGTATCCATTGCTATTTTTAGAGCTACAATGAAACTAATTGCTCGTGATCGACTCATAGTGATGTTTGAATATGTAATTTTTTTTTAAAATTAAAAGAATCTGATATACATATATGATAAAATTAAATTAAATAAAAAATTAAAATAAAAAGTTAAATAAGAAGTTAAATAGTAATTTTTGTTTTGTTAATTAAAGCAAGTTTCTCAATAATGCACACCAAAGATCTACATGTTCCTGCCTATAAGTTGTTTCTATTATGGTTCTACTCATCATTGAACTATTTAATTCTCCATAAAATTCTGTCATCATTATTGTTAAAGCCTCTTCGAATTTTTTAAGATTAGCTATAGGGTAACCATGTCTTAGTTGGTTATTAGTTTCAAGAATTATTTGGTTATAAGTTTTGTTTGATCGACGAAGAAGATCTTCGTAAGCAATTTTAATGAATAACTTAAAGAAAGAAATTTCTTTTAAACTATAATGTAAAGCCATTAGTTAATTAAATTAACTTACAATATTTGGATAGAACAGTGAATACTCAAATGGTTTTTATTTTGACTGATAGATATGAATATCTGAAATAATTAGTACTTATTATAACTAAAGTATATTATAAATAAGATTAAAATATAACTTATTAAAAATTTTATTGTTATATAAATAAAAGTGTTACTTAAATATTAAATATGCTAATTAAACTAAGCTTTGTAATAAAGTATATAAAGGTTGGATATATTCTGGTTTTGAAGCCAAAACAACAATGCTCATACTCATTACAGATCTTTCTATATTTCCAAATATTCTCTCAATTAATTGTTTTAAATTTGTTTCGAATTTATATAGTTTATCCACTGGATATCTATGTGGTAAAAGATTATTAGCTTCACGAACTATTTGTTCAAATGATTTTTGAGATTTGAGTATGAAACAATCCTCATGTGCAATGCACACTACGTTTCTAAAGAACGTAATTTCTTTTAAACTATAAGATGACATTAACGAAGTTTCTAACTTACGGTTTAATGCGAATAGTATTATGACAGCAAGTTTGCAGATATTGCTCTCTTGTACAGAAAATTATCTGAAATATATATGATTATTAGATTTAAAAAAAAATTATGATTGATAATAATTTAAACTTAACTATATACTATATAATTAAAATATTTAATTAATGTTAATTACTTATGAAAAATGTTTTTTTTTTTTTTTTTTTATAACTTATTCAATTAACGTGGTGAAGGCGGGGGTGGACCCGGAAGTGGGTTAAGTGCCACCACCTCTTCTCTACGGACATTATTAGAAAATCGATTTCTAAGGTCTACATAAAATTTCGGAGTTGTCGAAGTTGATTCATTTGTATTTGTACTTTTGATATTAATTAATTTACATTTAATTACAATATAAATCGTTGCTATTAAAATCATAACAAGAAGTAATATTCCTATTATTAAATAATTTATATTAGAATAAGATTTTGTTTGTTCGATTTGATCTTTACGATTTTGTTCATTATCTATCATTTTATTTAAATCAGATAACGAATGAGATATTTCTTGTAAATTGTTAAATTTAATGTGTCCTATATCACTCCAGTCTTTTAAATTTGACAAGGGTGGTAAATTTGGTACTTTTTCTAATATTGGACTCATATCTGTTTTTGGAATAAAATCTAAATATTTACTAATAGAAATAGATTCTACTGCTGTTAAAATTGAATGTTTTGTATACATTTGACAACTGCTATCTTTTAACTTAATTATACCATGACCATGTATTCGATCAATTTGTGGTTCTGGTAAATCACTACAACTTGTTGTAATTGTGTCGTTTATGACAGAAAAAAGCCATGCATTTTGATATCTTAATTTATGATAAATATTACGCGCCATTGTCATTATTCTAGGTTCACATTTAAGTGGAATTACCTCTGGTCTATTAAAAAGAGAAACTTCGCAAGGTTGATTTCCGTTATTTTCTTGTACGGGTTGCGCTGCTGGACAAATACGATAAATAAGGGTTTCTTTACACAGGTTCATCTGTGCTTCAGTATACGTAGTGTATTGTTTTCTATCTTTTGTAATAGCTAGATATGGATATTCTATTTTTATAATTATATGATTAGTATTATTCTCTTTAGAGCTTTTCATAGGGACTGGTATAACGTTATAAATAGAAAGTTCTGTGTCTGTAACTAATGGTATTTGAGTGATAAAAACTAATCTATCATTACCAAAATAAACTATCATGTTAGTTATTTTATGTAATTCATATAGTTCTGAAGGTCTGGTTCCCATGGGTATTGTTAATGTTGACTTTAACCTATGAGCAATTTCTTTAAGAGTGGCTGCCATACCTTTTGGAGTCATGAGGCTTGAGTGAATTACCCCACCTCTAGCTGCTGTTACTATATTACTAATTGTAGTTGTTTCGAAAGCAAATTGAATAATTAGAGTGGTATAGATATTATGGATCTCGTTAGTAAGTAACATGTCACGTATTTTATCAGTTTCGTTTGTTAAATTAATGACTTTTGCATACAAATCTTTCTCACTTTCTCTTAACTCTGTGTACATTCTATCTGTCTCATTTAATATAGTGCTTGCTTGCTTAACTGCAGCTTTTACTACTGTAATTTGATTTTTCATTAAGTGTAAGACTCTATTTCCACTATCCTCAGTTCTTTTAATGACTTCGGTTGTACTTTGTACACAAGAATCGTCACAAACACCAAATAATGTATGTAAAGCACTGCCTACAACATTAATTAGTCCTCGTTTCTTTCTTGACCCTTTTACAATATCTTCTGTACTTTCTCCAATATGTTTGCCTAAAGATTCATACATATGATCTCTTTGTTCTGATATTTCGTTATATAAACCCCATATAACATAGTTATACCTTTGACATATAGTCGAATGAAACGCTTCTTTACAATTTATAGACAAGTTTTTAATTCTTTGCCCTAATAATTCATATTTTCTATTATAATCACTTAAAGATAAATAAGTTACAATTTTATATTCTGCGCCTATTAAACGAACCGGACCAAGATTTTCGCAATAAATGCCTGGTTGCATTTCCGGATATTGCTCAATGGTGAACCGAGAAGATAAGTCCAAAGCTTCATCATTTAATGTATAAGTGACACCGCATAACAACAATCTAACAGACAAATTTATTTAATGTCTTTTTACGATATATAATAATATAATTTTTTTTTATATTTTTATAATTAAATAATCTAATTTAATTTAAACTAACTATGATACGCTTAATTTATATATATGATTTATTTAAAATTTACATTAAGCTTGGTCGTTATAATACTTTTTAACATTATTTTTATGTATTGTAACATTTTTTCGACCCCGTCTTATAACTATATTTTCCCTCTCTATAATGGCTATTACTTCGAATGGACCTAGCCAAAGAGGTTCTAATTTGGTTTTTGACGTGTTATCTTTTAATAAAACTAAATCTTTTACTTGTATATCTATTGGATTTTCTTTTATATCGTACCTTTCTTTTGATTTCTTTTTATTGGTAATTAAATTTTCTCGAGCTATTTTATGAGACTCTTGCATATTATGCTTTAATTCTGATATATAGTCATCATAATTATAGCGAGGTTCTGGGTGAGCTTTTAATTTAATAGGTACTTATACATCCCTTCCATAGACAAGAGCATATGGTTGATATTTGGTTGAACTGTGCTCAGTTGAATTGTAAGTAAAGAAGAAATATGGTAGGAGAACATCCCAATTAGTCAATTTTATGTCTACAAAGCTCCTAAGATACTCCTTTAACGTCCTGTGTGAGCGTTCCAGACCACCTTGTGATTGAGGATGAAAAGCTGAGGAGTTTATCTTATTAATCTTTAATAATTTGCACATCTCTGTGAAAGTTTTACTCATGAAATCTGTACCTTGATCTGTCAAGATAGTATCAGGGATTCCATGAATACAAACAAAATGTACCGTAAAAGCTTCTGCTACTGTCTGAGCTGTGTGATTAGGCAATGGAACCCCAAAGAAAATTTCGAAAGATCATCTTGTAGCGTTAAAACAAAACAATTTCCCGATAAACTCTTAGGCAATGGTCCCACTATATCTAAGATTACTTTCTCAAATGGGCGTGAACTTGTAGAAGTTACTACCATTGGAGATCGAACGTGTTTATTCGAAATTTTATTCTTTTGACAAAGAGTACAAGTTTTTATATAATTACGTACGTCTTGTTTTAAACCTCTCCAAGAAAACTGTTTACTAAGTCGACGTGACGTTCGAGAAACACCTTGATGTCCTCCGATTAAAGAGTCATGAAATTGTTTAATTAAAATTAATTTCTCATCATCTGAATATTCTGAGTCAGTACAGATTAATATTTCAATCTTTGTACCGCGAAATATAAATCTAATCATTGACCTTATATGATCCCATTCTAAATTATCATGTTGACCTAATTTATTCATTACTAGTTTAATTAAATTATTTTCTTCACAAAATTGTTTTAAATTAGTTAATGCAATATAAATATTCTCGAAAGTTGATAATTGTTTATCTCTGTTTTTTGTAACTATGAACAAAATAAATCTATTATCGAGTTTAAAGTAATTGATATCACCAATAATCTTACTAGGTGGTAATAATTGATTTTGTGCGAATTTTTGTTTTAACTCATAGTTTAAACCAGTTTTAAAATTATATTGTTTTGCAATTTCTGATACTATATGATAATCAATAGGTGAATCAATTAGAGTCCCTACTGTTTCTTTTACATTGTTATTAGTTATTATAACCGTTTTCATTTTTTCAAGAAAAGTATCATAATTTTCTTCCCTTAACTGAGATATTGTATACATTCTGCTTAAAGCATCTACGTTTGAATTTTGGACACCTGGCTTATAACGAATTTCATATGAATATTCTTCAAGTTGTATACGCCAGCGAGCAAGTTTTGATAATGGATTCTTTAGATTAAATAACCAAACAAGCGGTCGATGGTCAGAATAAATAATAAACTTTCTACCGTATAGATAAGGTCTAAATTGTGTTACACCATAAACAATGGCGAGACATTCGAGTTCTGTTGTACTATAATTATTTTCCGCTTTGTTTAAAGTTCGACTTGCATAAGCAATTGGTAAGTCTTTTCCTACTTCACCTTGTGAAAGAATAGCTGCTAGAGCTTTCTGCGAAGCATCGCTTGTTAATATGAAAAGTTTAGTGAAATCTGGAAATTGTAGAATTGGTTCTTTACAAAGAATAGATTTTAGCTTATCAAATGAGTTTTGACACTCATCACTCCAATTAAATTTAACGTCCTTTTTTAACAAATTTGTCAAAGGTTTTGCAATCCCGCTATACCCGTTAATAAATTTTCTATAGTACCCTGTTAAGCCTAGATATGACTTAATGTGTTTTACTGTCTTTGGGGTTGGAAAATTTAAGACTGAATGTACTTTATTAAGACACGGTTTAATACCATCTTGCGAAATGACATGCCCGAGATAATTACATTCCCTCTTTAAAAATTCACATTTGTCTGGTTGTATTTTAAGATTATGGTCTTGTAACCGTTGAAAAACTTCTATTAACTTATTGTTATGTTGAATTAAATTTTTCGCAAAAATTATTATGTCATCAAGGTACACTAAACATTTTAAACCTATTAAACCACTTAAAACAGTATTCATTAGCCTTTGAAATGTAGCAGGGGATGTTTTTAAACCCATAACTAACCGTTTGAAATGCCAATGACCCTGTAAGGTTGAGAAAGCTGTAAGCTCCCTAGACGCTTTTGCTAACTGTATTTGATAAAACCCAGAGGCTAAATCCAAAACAGTGAACAGCTGACATTGTCCTAATTGATCTAAGATTTCAGTTATATTAGGTAAAGGGTGAAATTCATCCATTGTTGCTTCATTTAATTTACGAAAATCTACTACAATTCTAAACTTAGGTATATTGCTAGCATCTAATTTCTTTTTAACTAAAAGTAAAGGTGCGTTCCAAGGTGACTTTGATGGTTCAATTATGTCATCTTGTTCCATTTGTTTAATTTGAGAATCAATCTCAGTTTGTTGAGCTTGAGCAAGGCGGTATGGCCTGCAATAAATTGAATTTTGATTCGGTTTTAAGTTAATTTCATGCTCTGTTGCGTCAGTAAAAGTTAATTTATCTCCTTTTAAATGAAATACTCCCGAAAATTGTTTACAAATGTCTAATATTGATTCTCGTTCTTCATTATTCATATGGTCTGTTCTAATGAGCTGATTAATTTTTTCTAATCTATTATCATTATCGTTAATTATATTTATTTTATGAGTAATGAATTCATTTTCGTTATTATATAATACTGTGCTAATATCAGAGTTGTTTATCTCCTTTTTGACCTCTGATATATTTAACATGCTAACTAAAATTTTACCGTTTCGTACCGTACCAATTACGTTACCGCAATACACATCCTGTGTGACTTCCTGTTTATTTATAATAATAGTTTTATTTTCTACTTTTGAATCTGCAATCGGCAAACAAACTATTGTTTCCGACCTTGGTTCTAATATAATACATTTACTACCTACAACGCTATTTTCTGGTTGCGGATTAATTAATATTTTGTTGTTAGAGATATCTATAATCGCTTTATTTTTTAACAAAAATGATTGACCTAATATTCCATCTTGTGGAACAGGAAACTGCTTATCTACTACATGAAAATCAGTATCAATTTTATTATCATTTATCATTATTGGAATATTTATTAGACCAATTGTTTTAGTAACTTGTTCATTAATTCCTTTTAAATTAATTCTAATATTTTCATCTACTAATATTTCACCAGATAAAGAAGTTATTTTTAAAATATTAACTTCACTACCTGTGTCAATAAGTAATTCAAAATTATTTATTTTACTAGCAGGTGACGCGCAATTTATATGAGTTTTATTTATTGTTGATGAGACTACTGTAAAACATCGTCGTTCTCCGCGGAAATTTGGTTTATTGAACGCACCCCGCGAGTCGCGTTCGTTTGCCCGTTTCCCGAAGAATTACCATTAATACGCTGATTATTATTTTGACCATTTCTATTATCTAAATTACGTTTTTTATAACAATCAGAAATAGAATGACCAATTTTTTGACAAAAATCGCAGGTTAAGTTACTTGAATTATTTGAATTTGGTTTAGAAAAATTACTTTGGTTAGGTGGTCTTGAATTTTGAATAAAAGACTGTTTTTTGTTAAAATTATTGCCATTATTATTATTATTGTTTCTACATTGATTAGCGTAATGATTTCCTTGACAAATATAACAAGTTAATTTTTTACTTTTATTAGCCGTATTAGTATTATAGCCATAATTATTTTTATTATTATTGTTTCCCGAAAAATTATTATTCCGAAAATTACTATTAAAATTTCTATTTTGACCATTGGTAAAATTTGATCTATTTTTATTAAAATTATTGTTAAACCCGTTATTAGAATTGTTATTAGTATGTCTAATATCTTTTTCTGATCTAAAATCGACTTCTTCGTTATGAGCGATTTCTTTAGCTTGTTCGAGATTTCTCGGATTTCTAGCTTTAACTAAATTTCTAATAGGTTTAATTAATCCTTTAATATAAGTATCTAACGTCTGTCTAACTGTGTTTGCTACTACGCCTTTTATTTCTTCTTGTGAACATTCTCGCGTATATATATCTAATAATTTATAATGCAAAGTTTCAACCCGAGCCGTATAAGAGATTACGCTTTCGGTAAAACTTTGTTGAATCGCGTTTAATTCGGTTTGTAACGCTGCCGCAGATTTTTCTGATTGAAAAGCTTCGCGCAAATAAGTTTTTATGTCACTCCATTTTGCAATTTCCCTAAATTTTATAACTTCTAACGCTTTACCGCTAAGTTTTGTTATAATATATTTAACTAATATAGGTACGCATTTTTTTTCTACCGAATAGACTGCTAAGTCACATGCACTTATAAAAGAATAAACGTCATCTGCGTTTGAACATCTAGGTATTAATTTAACTGCTTCATCAAATTTTAAAATTACGCCCGTATTCATATTACTTGTATTATTTAAGTTAATAGCTGCTTCATTGGCTATACTATCATCATTAAAAGTTTCCATATTAGATAATTTTTTAGTTCTATTTTTTCTTTCAAAATTTAATTCATAAAAGACTACTTCTTTTTTACTCCTAGTACTTCTAGACGGTATTAATTCCTTTAATATATTTAATTTTTCAAAAGTTCGCACAACTAAACCCTTAGTTTTATTAATAGACTTGTTTAATGATTCATCAATGTCTAATGTTTTATTTAAAATATTTTCTTCAATATTAATAATTTCTACACTTTTATTAGTGCTATCACTATCATCAGGGTTTAAATCTTTACTATGGGGAGACGAACTACGACTATTACTACTCATAAGTTTTAAAAATACTCAATAATTACCCATAAAAAGTACCCAAAAAAAATTTACTCAACAACAGAGTTATTCAACAATAAAAATTCACAAAAATATACTTCAATGTATATAACTCAATAAAAATATAGTGTAAGGTTCACTAAAATATTTTTCCAATATTAATTTTCAATAATAATTTAATTTATAAGTCCATAAAATAAAATGTAAAATTTATTCAACTATAATTTTTAAATTTTAATTTTAATTTTATAAATTTTATAAATTTTAATTAATTAATTTTTTTTTTAAAAAAAATTTTATATACCCACAAAAACAGAAATAAAACTTCTAACGTTTTCAAAAAAAAATAAAGTGTTCGGTCACTTAAAATATAATACTTTTAAATACTCAATAATAACTCAATAAAACTTTTATAGTTTTCAAAAAAAAATAAAGTGTAAAATTCACTTAAATATAACCTTTTTCTTAAATAGTTACTCAATAATATCATAAACC
>NW_026096170.1:0-857 GCF_023614345.1 Adelges cooleyi | reverse complement strand
AAAAAACTTTTACAATAAAAATATGTGTGTACTCACACGAACGCCCAACTGCGTGAAACTGCCATCTATGACTGATTCCAATTGAACAGGGACGGTCCTTGTTTGAAGTCTCGAAGAAGGGTCTGCAGTTCCCGTCTTTGAAATGTGCCTTGGGGTGGTTTGCCTCCAAACGGATCCGAAAAACCGACTGCGCCACTGTGATGCTTGGTGATGTATTAAGATCAAAAAGTATCTTGTTGTTCAATTTGAAACTAGTTCAGGAAGATGGATTTAAAATAAGTTAAGACTTTTTCAAAATATAAGTATAAAATTTATTGTATAGTAAAAGTGTGTAGACAACAGCTACATAAGTGTATTCAACATGAGTGTAATAATTCGTCTGGAATAGGCTTAGATCCTACTCCTATTTATATGGTTATGCTAATCTGTGTAATGTGTTATTGTGTGAATTGTGTTGACCCGATGGGCGGATGCTACAGCGAACGCTCATCGTATGATTATTTTAATTGGCATTATTTTGGCAATCTAATCTTATAGAATGGCAATAACATGTTTTTCCCAAATAGCTTATCAAAGCGGAACGGACTAAAGTAGTATTGATATATATATATATATTTGTAATATAATTCAATCACTACGCCGGATAACCATGCAGGTGCGCTCTGTAATAATTATTAGTCATCTATCGTATAGGTACGCCAATGTATGACTCAGAGAGCTATTATAATATGAGTATTATTATGCTTAGTGTAGTTGGTTGTTTTGTGTAATGGTGTGTAGAGGGTAACTGAAGGTTATGTTCATAACAATATTATAATAGTGTAAAATAAGGAAATCTGTGTTTATAAATATAAATG
>NW_026096169.1:0-16230 GCF_023614345.1 Adelges cooleyi | reverse complement strand
TATTAAAATACATTTGAACTTTTTTGTTGTTTGTGCGTTTATACATAATATCTTTGATTAATGATAATATTATGTATATTATATTATAACACCTGAGTTAATTTGGATTGTTTTTAAGAAGTCATGTGAATTTACTACTCATAAATTCGTTATAGTTTGACTTGGTTTATATATATTTTAATATAGATTGTATTATAAACTATTAACTATTAACTCCAGCCTTCCCCTTGCATCTGCTCTTGTTTACACATAAACTGGAGTGATCTATTTTATATATTAGCTGGATATTAGTGATAAATCTGATGAGTGTATCCTATCTAGATCCAAAAGAACCATACCGGTTATTTTAGACTACAAAAAACGATTGCCGGCTTAATAATATATAAACATTTTATTCAGCATCGGCAAGGCGCCAGTCTACCATAGGTTGTCCCTGTTTGAATTTACTATTGTGTAGCTAAGTATAAACAAATACTAACAATTAAGCATTGGTAGTGTATATGGAAAAAAATATCAACCAAAAAATAAAAAATAGCTGTATATTTCAATAACAAATGGAACTTATCACAGATGTTATAAAAATAGTGTAGACAGTAGACACAACGCGGTCACACGACGCGCGTAACAGTGTTTATGTACACTATTATAATTTATAACTTATAAGATTCTGTTCAAATAATAAGTGTCAGCTAAAATACGTTCGATGACATTATTTTCGACCTAAATATTTTTCGTAAATATTATTTTCGACTTAAATATTTTTCGGCTATTATATTTTCGGTTAATATATGTTTCGGTTCTAAATTTTTTCGGAACTATTATTTTTGGCATATATATAACATCATGACAAAATAGATAGGTATGATGTGAACTGTCGTGATACGCAGTATCGGCCATCTTGCTTTTCTCCAAACGTTATCAGGCGGTAGTAATCAATATTCATGCTATCACTTACATGTGTTCCGTGAGATGACATTATGTTAAAATAATTTATTTTTAATTAAAATTATAAATCTAATAGTTATTCCAATGATTTTTCCTAATAGACAAAAAACGTTTCTTATAGAGTTATGTCTTTAATATCACACATTGTGTAGTTAATGCTCCAATGTATAAAAACCAAGGAATGAGATTATAACAATATACACATTTTATAGATCTTTTCACAATCTAACCCCTGTGGGTTAGGGTTAAGAATAGATATACAGTAACTCCTGCTAATTAAAGGCGCTTAAAGGGACGTAGCAGTAAGACACAGTAACTACTACTGCAGCAGCTTGTACATCTCACAAAACATACTGGCTCATCAACTGTGATGCAAAAAGCAAGAGAGAACTACCTACTGTATTCCTTGCCTTAGAATAAGGATAAACTAAACTATGTTGGTTGCAGGAAAAGGCTTTTACAAGTAATTGAAAGAAGTCTTTTTTGCATCATTTAACCTGTCTATGGATTTAAAATATATACATCAATACATATTTATTATATATTTAATTGTATAAAAAACTGTTTTCAGCAGAGCCAAGCAGTTTAAATACTTAGGGTTAGTACTAATTGAAAAGAATGATATAGATAAGGAAATTTCATATAACATATGGTGTTGTACTATTAGCTAATCCGTCTTGACTAAAACTATTATTATTAAAAAAAAAAAAATTATACAAAATGTAATTTAAGTACCATACTTCTCTATTAAAACAAATTACATAACCTAAATTGTAGTTATAGTAAAATGATTATCGGCACCGATCCAATGTACGACTTATATTTGTCCAATGTGCGACCTACACCTTTTTATGAACACTTAGACTTGGACCGGTGCCTGAGTATCTTACTAATATCATACCTCAATAGTATTGAATTTGGCTCTCCTTGATTTTTGAGGTGAATAGCCTGCTAATTTGTGTACTAAAGTTTTCTCAACAATGTCATTAGCATTGAAATGTAATGAACATACAAAAGCTACAACAACACCAACTCCTTTCATCTCGAGAAAAACTAAATATTTAACATCTGTTACCTTTATCTACATTTAATAGGTTTATTACTTTGAATTTGCAAGTCCCATTTTTTTTTTAATTCCTCATTTTTAGGAAATTTGTGAAGATGGATGTGTGGATTTTTGTTGAGACCTTTGCGCCTACTGCCACTTAAACATCCATCAAAAACACAAAGAGGCATTTTAAATTATATTTAAATAAACAAAATAAATATACTCTTTATACAGTCCTAATAGTTAATTATTCTCTACTTTAGTTCTATTTATTACATACATCATTAACAAACTAAAGTTTTGGCGGGCATATCATTTCCTGATAATTTATAGCCAATCACAGGCGGAGAAAAGCTATCGCCATTTCTGCGCATTCGATTCATAAACTCGTATTTTGACATCATACCTATCTATTTTGTCATGTATAACATGATAACTAATACACTGATATGAAAATATATAATACAGAATTAAATAATATTTAACTATAATTTATTATTGTGTTATTGGAAGTTGTAAAGTATTTAAGTAAATGTGTTTAATTTTATTGTCGGGTATCGAATAGTTTCGTATGAGGTATTCACGATATTTGTTTTAAATAGATAGGTATAATACATCGGTATTAAATAATTAAAAAAAAAAGTATAATTTCATTGAAATTTTATCAATGAACATTCTGTTTTACTTACTATAAAACGTGTAAGTATGTTTTGAAAAACATTTTTTTTTACAAACTCAAGAGACAATTTATTGTTGGTAAATTATTACTATAATATAATATTGTAAATATTGTTTCATATACTTTAAGTTTTTTTTTTATATAAATTTCAATAATAAAAACTGATTTGATTATAACTTACATAAAAAAACTCAAAACAGGAGACAGGTCACACAGTAAATTCAAAATAGTCTATGCCTTATTGCATTAATTATGAAATGTACAAGTTTTCCCCTTTAAATAAACAATACTAGCCGCACAACATACACGAATAATAAGAGTTGGGGGTAGTTCTTCCAAAAAATGATAACGCGTGATAAGAAAAAAATGTTACATAACCTATAAAATGTGTAATACTACAGATAGTACCAACATCGATTTTACCAAAAACCCGCCAAGAGAAATTTCGTATTTTAATATCAAAAACATTGCCTTTAGTTAGGTTCTTATCTTTATTGCAAATTGTAGTTAGATCTTTATCAATTATCTAATTTAAATCGTATACACTATACACGTAAAATTCATAATAAATTACATTATATTATAGTATATACCTATCATATAAGTATATGTTATAATTTAATATTATTTGGTATAAAATAATAATAATTTTATTAAAATTTCCCTCAAATTGTTTATATTACTATTTAAATAAAACATTATTTTTACTTTTTACCTAAATTAGTTAACGATTTCAGAATTTGGCTGTCAAGTATAAATTAGTTTTACCACATCTTACATATGTATTCTGTAGTTAAAGAATACAGGTAGGAGCTTATAAGCTTTGTCTTCAATCTTGTCTTTTAGAAGATATATTACTAACAAAATTTGGTACCTAAAGGATATTGTAATGGATTACTGAATCCAGCCAAGTTTACGACATGACCGATTTCTCCTTGAATATTAATAATGTGCACGACCTAAATGAGTTATTTTATACTTTGTATGTAACCAAAAGGCAAACAACGTCATAAATTGTAAAATCCAATTATAAATTGTAAAAACCAATTTATTTATGCAACTATAAGAAAACATATACTTTGTACAACTAAAAGATTGTAAAAACGCACAAACAAACACATAAATATTGTATAAATTATCTATCCGACAATGTTCCGCAATTAACAGTAGACAGCTTGGCCATTCACCAACAACCCGGACTCGAGGATTAACGATTGCACAAGTGGGAAAAGGTCACCGAGGCGGAGATTCGAAGGACTCCTTCCACTACAACCGGATGGGCATTTTGCGTAAATACCAGCCGTTTCACCAGAGCAAGGCAGAGTGTTCTGGCTGCGTATTATCAATGATATACCTGAAACAAAACACTCATTTTACTGTCTATGTATCAAATTAATGCTTGTTGTAATACATATCATACCTTATTTTTGATTGAAAGTATTCATTTCATTTAAAAATCTTCCAACTTCCTTCTTGAACTTTTGTGTACTAAGTCTCCAAAGGCCACAGACTTGTGAGAACTTTACAATATATTAGAGCAAGATAACGGAACATATGACACTTGTAGTTTAAATACCTTACATGAATAACTAGAACAAAACACATATTTCATTTTCAAGTTTCCACATAAATCAATATATACATTATAAGGTTATAGTCCAAAGTGAACCTTTTGCCAGATAAAGACTCGTGAAGAGAAAAAAATTGTTGTACGGCCCCTTTTGCATGGGATAATAGGTAGATAATACGAATATGGCATAATATAAAATTACTGTAAACTAGATTTAACAATTCTGTTGTATTAATAAAAATGATCAAACTTGGGTCGTAATCGTATAAACGTTATACTCAATAAATATATAATGTAATTTAATAAAAACTTGCTTTTATGTTGGTGAGATTATCAAATCAGACTGATCGGTATTAAAATACCTTGCAAGACTGAATGTTATTTATAATCAATTAGTAGGTTTTTAAAATAATTATTATTCACTTAATATTTTACAGAAATTAGTTTATACTAAGCTACTCTGGGTATATATTTTTATTATATAAACCAAACTAAACAATATGAATTTGTTCTGAAATAGTTATTCATATGATTTGAAAACATGATACAATTTTTGGTCAATATAAATTTGCAAATTTACAATTATCTCTTGATTTGAAAATGTCCTTGTTTGTTAGAAGATTGCACAGCCCATATTTTATTAATCTATGTACTTATTCATTTAATATGGCCATTTACTTAGTGAATAGTTAAATTAATAATTTATGAATAATTACACCAGAAGTCGCATAATATGACAATTGATACACATTAATGCGAGCGTATCAAATACTCATCACATAAATGTTGATCTACCCTTGGTATGGTACAAAGATCTTAATTAAATAACTGCAAAACTTCTTCAAACGATTATACTGTTCCATCCTTTATAAATTAGGTATGGTACCCTCGTGTTTAATATATATTTTTCTGTTCTAGGAACTTGCTTTCTGTTGTAGTTAAATAATTTTTGGATTAAGTCCTGCCGTTTTACGGTGAACAATATTGACATAAAGCTTTTTTTTAATTATTTTAATTAATACTCTGATAATCAGCATCTCATCATATTTATTTATCTCCTATCTCGTTCTCATCGAGATCTGCTGTTAAAGCTCTTTTTGCCCGCAAAAAGTTTAATAAGTTATAATAAGACTGATTTAAGTATGTTAATATTTACTTAAGATTGGTGAAGTTGTGAAAATTTAAATGATATAAACGTAGCTATGGACATATTTAATGTGAAAACTAATGAGGCTATTTCCAATTCCACTAATATGTATATAATAAAATTGTCAAATCAGAAATTAAAAGATTGAATATCAAGCGGTCAGGTTAACTCTATTTTAACTAAGTGAACATTTAAAAACAGATTAGATAATCCCATTTTTATTTAACATTAATTAAAAATGGTATAATTGTGTTAGGAATATCTTATACCCCCATAATTTTGGTTAGAAATACTAGATTAAACTAGTAGAAGATAATTCTAACTTTATACTGTTAAACAGTTGTACTTTACTAAATTGTAGTTAACAATGAAAAGTATAAAAGTTGTAGGTATTTAATTTATCATTATTTTCAGGTAAGTGCCCCAATAGTTTTAACAAATGTGTCTTCATTCCTTTACACAAAACAGGAAATAAATAATTGTTCAGTAGTTATTATCTATTATTTCAGTCGGTAATTATAATTACTAGGGCTCTAGTTATAATTACTAGACTGTAGCCATTATAAACCAATATCGTTATCACTGTCTCTATCAAAAATATTTGAAAAATCATTATATCCCAAATAATGAAGTAATATAATATTTAGTTATTAAAACATATTTACATGGTTTTACGAGTTTTTATAGTTGAATTTGAATAAAACTGAACATATGGTTTTCAATATTCAAAACTATTTTAATCTGGATAACTTAAAGTTTAGAGGTCAAAACTGTGTAGAGCTACAATATTGTGTTTCATGAATTATGATTCATATAAGATGTAACTGCGTTACTATTAAAAAGAAAATAGTTGTATACTTTGATTCATTGATAACTGACTAAAATGAAAATATCAAAAATATTGAATATGTTATAAAACTATTCAATTATTATCAAGACATTATTTATATATATCTATAGTTATTAGATAATAGCAGGTATTGTTAAGGGTTAAACTTACTAAAGCTAATTTATTATTTAAATGTTGAATCTATAATTATTTACTACATTATACTATGCATAAAAATAAAGATAACGGTATCTGGACTTTATAATACAATTTATATCGAACACATCATTGTATACTCAAAGAGAGTATTCAATATGTTAAACATCCTTCGTTTAAACGTATTATATAATATCACTTTATATAATACACAGATACAAATCACTCGTTATCGAGAGTAAACGTGTCTATGAGAACAGATTTAGAAAAAATACATTTGGTTTACTTTTACTTTATTGTGTCAAAAACTACATCTAAAAACTAATGCATTTCTAAATAATAAAATTATAAACAAATATGTACTATATACTATATACGCTTTGAATTTTTATCATAATTAAATATTATTTAATTAAAAATTATCAAAAAAGTAAGTGGTTATTAAAACATGTTTTCAGTTGTAAAATAACACAAACAAAAATGTTTTGTAAAATAATTTTACCTAATTGAAATTATTATGAGAGAAAATTAGTCAATCACACTATATAATTAAGCTAACTAAGAAAAAACAACTTTTATTTCTAAAAAACAATATAGACTTCCTGTCTATCAGCCTACCTTAGTAACACAGTATACATTTCAGACCAATTTTATAATTTATAAAGTACAATTCATAAAGTTTGATAAGTCATTTATATAAATAATAAATAGTAATAATAGAAATAATAAATGTAATAGTTTAAAACACATAAAATAATCTGGTAAAAAGTATAAATAGTATAAAATGATACTTAAGTAAAGATATTTTTTAACTAAAAATGTATATATTATAAACTAAACATCAAAATTTACAAATGTATAATAACTTGGTTTAGCAAAAAAAATTGTACCGTTTTTTTTTTTAATCTAGGTATTCAAAATTTTGACTACACAATTTTTCCTAACAACATCAACATAATTTCACAACAGTTTACAAATTTTCAATCTTTCAGTTAGGTCAAGATATTTTTACAATAAATTAATATTTTAATGTTATTAAGGTAAGTAAATATTAATAAATAAGCAAATACAGAAGCTACATTTATAATTTATTTGGTAGGCTAATAATTATGTTTGTAAAAATTGTAATAGTAATATACTGTTAGTATCGTTAAACTAAAGATACTTGTATTGACACTTAAAGTGTAAAAATATTCAAACAATAATACAAGTATTCAAAAAAAAAAAAAAATTTAAACAATCTTAATTTTGTTTTAATGTAGTTGTAAATTAAAAATATTTAGCCAAATGAGATATCAGTGTAGTGGTCATAAATACAGTACAGTTTATATGGACGTTGAAGACAGGATAATAAGTTATTCAATAAACAAACAACTGAATTACAGTTGATTAATAATAAATTATAATGAGACTTTTTTAAATAAAATTAAACAAAATATAAAGAGATTGGAGATGATACTACGATGTCTAACAGCAGGTAAACAGAAATACTGGGTGGCGTTTATACTGTTAGTCTGATACAGAATATTCTTCCAGGGGTTTTGCACAACATCCAATTAACTTCAACAACAAATATTCAAATATAGTGTCAAAAATCCGTCTATGGATTACAGTGTCCGTGGAGAAATATATGATATGTCCATTTAATCTTCCTCTGGTCACATTCTAGCTGAAAAAACAACAAATGGTTAAATAATATTAATAATAATTATAATATAAAACCAATTTTAAATGAATTACTAATGTTAACGTTTGTTAATTGTGAAGTTAAAATTAAATATAACGAAAATTGATAATGACATTTTTTTATACCATTTAACTTCCAACTTTTTATACCATTCAACTTAAATTATCTATCAATAACACTTGGAAGAGTGATTTCATGAATAGACTATATTTGTGACCGGTATATATCAAGTGGACCTAGTTTGTTATCTCATACCAATGAAGCGTAAGATCTACAAGTAAATGCAATTTTTCTTGTACAAAAACTAACAATGTTAGAAAATAGTAAATTAATTTATTAAAAAGAAAGATAATTTACATTTGATTTCTTTTTTTTAAATACCCTATATTAGGGTGTTTTAGATTGATATTAAACTAATTTTGTATCAATATTTGTATTAATACTACAAATCTAGAATGTTTTCCTTACCTAGTCTATTTAGACAAATGATAAAACAATTATTTCTTCCAGTTAGTGTCAATGGAGAACTGTTCAACCAGCATCTTTGACTCATCTTAAAACTGAAAGATCTATTATTAATAAATAAGTTAAAAGTTGAAATGTTAATTATTAAAATAATAGAGATTAAATCAATTAAAACAATTTTACAAAAAATAACACCATACTACATTACCACATTTAATCAGACTAGAGATAGTTTTAGCAACCAAACCGCTCTAATGAATAAGCATACCGATAAGCTTTTTATGACTTCAGACAACTACCATCATACTGTAAAACATAATTTACTTGTATTAATAGTTTTATTTAAATAGGATGTAATAATATTGTCACACAAATTAGTACAATATAGTGTATGTATGAACTTTGTCGCTAGGTACTATAATTGATAAATATATTATGTTATTCATATTAAATATTGCAAGTTTATATTATGTGAAAATAAGAGTTTTGAATTATGAATTAAAAAGAATTCTAATAAAAATATTCATTTAATATTAATAAGAAACGAAAGTAAATTTTATTTACCAATAATTATCGTTGTCGTCATATGAACTAGTTGGTTTTTTGTCATTATAAATGTATCGTAAAAATGTGTACTATTTAAGAAAATATAATATATTTTAACACGGTTATTTTTTTTATCATTTGAATTATTGCCGTTTAGTTCTAGAGATAACAGTTAACTCTGACAAACGTTAGTTATATTTTAGTTACTTTTATTCTGATAGAATTGGCAGACTGATAGAATGTGATTTTATATTTTGGTGTTTCTGGGTTGGTCACGCTGATAAAATAAAAATTGTGTTATCTTTTGGAAGAACTCTTATCTCTTATCATTTTTTGGAAGAACTGCCCTAAACACGAATAATAATCGTGCATTTTTTATAATTATTGTATATGTTGGTACCCCTTGGAGTGGCTGTTTGTCGAGTGGCTCCGTGTCGATTTTCGGTGGCTGCTTGTCGAGTGGCTCCGTGTCGAGTGGCTCTTTGAGGTGTAACCGAGAGATCGACTATCGATTGATAAACAGCTTACTATTTAACCAGCGTTTTAATCGGCGGATTAAAGTAACTGGTGGTTAGCTAACTGGCAGTTAATATTTCAATTGAAAAATCGGGCCTTAAGCGAACAAATGCTAGCTCCGGAGGTAAAAATCGCCTAGTGAGGGACAAAACACCATTACAGCGCCAATTGCTACGTTCTTGTCATCAAGAACTAGAGAAAAGAACTTCTGATGGTGAATCTAACCTGAAGATTGTACACGTCAATGGTATACCCAAAGTGGAAATGTCCAACTCAAAAACTGGGAAACAAAGGGACCTCTGAAAAGTCACTCCTAAGGACCTTTCAACTACTGTACCTGTCAATGGATTCTACCAAAACTGTCGTGGCCTTCGTACGAAATTAGTGAAGCTTAATTGTAATGCTTCTGCTTTAGATTATATATTTTGGGTGTTAACTGAAACTTGGTTAACAAATAGTATCAACAATATTGTGAACTAGGTTTTACAAAATATAATATTTATAGATATGAGCGTTGTACAGCCAGTAGTGTTTATTTACGTGGTGGTGGTGTTCTTATTGGCATTATGATATTATGATATAAGATAATCCTTCAAAATTTATCACTATACCTATACTTAATGTTGAGCAATTATTTGTAGGATTCACGTTGGGTTCTAAAAAATGCATAATTGGTGCTGTATATATTCCTCCTAACTCCGGCTTTTGTACTTTTGATACCCACGCTGAATCTGTTGAGTATGTTATTCAGAATTATCCTTGTCATACTTTTATCTGTTGTAGAGATTATAATTTGCCTGAAATAACCTGGAGTAATAGCGTTGACGGGTTATTGTACATACGTGGTTCTGCTCTTCGCGCTCTCTGTATTCCGGAGACCTTTGCTACTTATCACTTCTATCAGAAAAATTGTACTGTCAATGGCCATAGTTCTTTGTTAGACTTGGTGTTCTGTAACGATAATCTTATTGAAATCGGCCAGTCTCTTGAGCCCTTAGTACCTATCGATTCGTTTCATCCTGCTCTAAACATTTCTTTACCCATTGATTTTACTGCACCTACCTGCGATCGAAAACAATCTTTTTTCAATTTTAGAAAAGCCAGCTTTGCTAATATTTGCTCATTCATGAATTACTTTGATTGACATTCTACTTGGATTCTCCAAAATGCTGATTCAGCTATGAAGGTCTTCTATGATGCTCTACATCAATATATTATAAATTATGTACCTAAATGTCACTTTAATGAATCAACATATCCAATTTGGTTTTCCAAGCAGCTAAAGGCTAGTACAAAAGAAAATTGCTCATTTGTGGTATATACGAACTTCCAGTATTGCTGCCTACAAGCAATTTTCATTTTTACGTGCCAAATACAAATTTGAATCTAGAAAGCATTATAGGACTTACGTTGAATCCACTGAATTATCGCTTTAAAAAAACCCTCAGTATTTTTGGAAGTTTATAAAAAATAACCGTAGTTCTTGCAGTATTCCTAAAGTGTTGACCTACAATGGTATAACTTCATCTAATGAACAAGAAGCGGCTGATCTATTTATATCATATTTTTCCTCTGTTTATTCTTCTAATACTGTTGATTTAGATGCAGACACATTAGGTATATCCGAGTTTGATTTACCGAATAATATAAGTTTAAGTGTGCACGATGTCTATTACTGTCTATCTGAGTTTCGTGGTAACTGGTTGGTTGGTCCTGACGGTATTTGTGGTGAGCTATTTTTTCAGCTAACATCTATTATTTCCTATCCCCTCTGGCTCATCTTTAGTAAGTCTTTGGATACAGGTGTTTATCCGTCTATATTAAAAATCAGTTCCGTTACGCCCATTCCCAAATCTGGCAACCCTTCTATTATTTCTAATTATGGACCCATAACTGTACAATCTCATATTTCTAAGGTATTTGAGAAACTTGTCTTAAATAAAATACAACTATCGGTTAACAGTATTATTATGGAAGAACAGCATGTCTTTTATCCTGGACGTTCAACTACCACTTGCAACCTTGTGTTCTGCAATTTTATTTTCAGTGCTTTCAACCAAAAATCTCAGGTAGATGTATTATATACTGATTTTAAAAAGGCCTTCGACTTAGTAAATCATGATGTACTAATTAAAGTACTTAGAAAATCTAGATTCGGTGAACCACTCTTAACCTGGTTCAGTTCTTATCTCAGCAATAGACATACATGGGTCAAACTATTTCGAGTTAAGTCAAATTTATTCTTGGCTTCGTCTGGGATTCCTCAAGGTGGACATTTATCTCCCATTTTGTTCTCTTTACTTGTCAACGGTATTATTCATAATTTAGCTAACTGTAAATTACTATATTATGCTGATGATATGAAGCTATTTATGAGCATCGATTCCCTGAATGACTGTTTTAAGTTATAAAGTGATTTTGATCGCTTTATTATTTGGTTTCAATCTTTAGGAATGACCATAAATTTAATACACAAACAGTATAATAAGAGTCTCGTTGCAGGTACGTGGAGCAATACACAGCCAAGACACTTCTGATCTGGTCTGGCGAAACGGCTGGTATTTACGCAAAATTGCCATCCGGGTGGAATGGAAGGAGTCATTGGCATCCCCGCATTGGTGACCTTTTTCCAGTTGTGCAATCGCTAATCCTCGAGTCCGGGTCGTTGGTGAATTGCCAAGCTGTCCACTGTTATTCACGGAACATTGTCGGATACATAATTTATACAATATTTAATGTGTTTATTTGCGCGTTTTCACAATCTCTAGTTGTACAAAGTATACGATTTCTTAGTAGTTGTATGAATAAATTGAATTTTATGATTTACATTTATGATGTTGTTAACCTTTTGGTTACGTACAAAGTAGAGAAAAAACCCATTTAGGTTGTACATTAAATATTATTAATATTCAAGGAGAAATCGGTTATGTCGTAAATCTTGGCTAATTTCAGCAAGCCATTACAACAGTAAACTTTACACGGTCATTGACCTAGGTTTTAAATTTAATTGTTTGCTTGATCCTCGGCCACATATTGCGATGATTTCTCGCCATGCTTTTAAAACATTGGGTTTTTTAATGAGGATTACATCGGATTTAAAACTAAAAAAATCATTGAAAACGCTGTATTGCGCGTTAGTTCGTCCGGTTATTGATTATGGCTCTATTGTTTGGAATCTTCATACTATTTACGACTCTTACTTAATAGAAAGAGTTCAACGTATATTTTTGCGACATGCAAGTTTTTTATTAAATGTTCCACATGCATCTCATGACTATGCACCAATTGCAGATCTCCTTAACCTAAACTCGCTAGCTGATCGACGAAAAACGAGCGAACTCAAATTTTTGTATCGTTTATTAAACGGTCATATTTCTTCTTCATACCTTTTATCTTTATTGAACTTTAAAGTTCCTCCTAGGCGTACTAGATCTTATACTCCTTTCTCAATTCCCAATTGCAGCACCAACTATATTTCCAACGAACCAATGAGACGTATTATGTCAAATGCCAATGCCAACCCACTTTTTATACTACCCTAAATTATTTTTACTAGTTATTTTGTTTTAATTTTTATTGCAAATGTTGTATTATAACTTTTGTTTTTTAATTTAAGTGTTGTAACTACATTGTAAAAGGGTTGTACCCGTTAAAAATATAAATATAAATAATTACACTTTGAACGTTGTCAATTTCCAGGTTGCTATGTATAAGCGAATCAGCATTTAACAGGTAATAAAAATATTTTTATTTTATTGATAACTACGATATATGGTGAACTGTGGCTATACATTTTTATAGATAGGCGGTCAACACTAATGGTATCCACTCTAATATTTAAAATTAAGTTTTAAGCACATAATTGTTAAATAATAATTTCATATAATGAAATACTTATCGTTATGAATTTTAGCTCATCATCATTCCTCAATACACATTAATACTAATAATACTACTACTTATACTACTTTAACTTGCTTACTGCTAATTTTTAATAATCATCTTAATAATATTTTTTAAATGTTTTATTTTATTTTTAAATACTTTAATTTTGTTCTTAAACATGTAATCTGTTTGTTTTCTATAAACAAAAACAAAATCTTTTATCATTTTCTTGATGCTACCCACCTATTTATTTATTGAGGAGTAAAGTATAGGCAATTGCAAAATCCTTATTTAAAGCTTATACTATACTACTATATTACTGCTATAAATTAGCAGTAAGCAAGTTAAAGTAATATAAGTAGTAGTATTATTGTATTAGTATTAATGGGATGGGATGGGAGTATTATGGGATGGGATGATGATGAGCTAAAATTCATAACGTTAAGTATTTTATTATTTGACACATAATATTCATTATATATATATTACTAAAATGCTAACGGCTCTCTTCCATGACCGTGCTCGCTATTTTCCATGAATTTTGCTGTTATCGCTCTTATTACTAAATCGACTATGTTATCGCTGTTGAATAAACGCGGCCGACGCACGGCGTCGTATTATGTTACCTACTACTATTACTGTTAATACTGCCGCCGACGGCGAGGAATAATGTTACCACTCTTGACTTAAAGTTTACACAAAGTTCATTTTTTTTTTTTAACTAAAAACACGGTGTACCAGATGTGAGAAACGAACAGACACTAAAAACTATCAGTTGTTAACGTCTATCCGTGTTAGATTTGGTTAGGGCCCAATGATGGGTATCATAATATTGTGTTTATTACATGATATCACAGGCGACTAAATCGTGTGACTGATTATAGTAAACACTCGATTTATTGGGGAAAAAACCTGTCCGTGTACTTATTAAGACACTTAATGATTCTGATACGACAAAACCACTGTCGTTATCTCGTTATTTAATAGCCTGCGTTATATAACCTTACCGAAGGTTAACTATGAGTATTTAATGTCCAACTACCTGCAAATAATGAAGAGGACTGTTGTTTTTTGGATTCAGATTAAGTGTTGGTTTTTATGCAGTATACCGCCTCAAAATGTTTTTTTTATTACACAATTTTTTTAAAGGAAAACTTATGTTTTGTATATTGTTATACTGTTATTCATTTAAAGAGATTCACGCTTGATTGTTTAAATTGTCTAATATTAGATAATCTGCTTCGTGCTAATTTTATTTTTTTAGTTTATCAACTTGTAGCTCTAATTTTGTAAAAAATATTTCATTATTTTATTTCTATGTACTATTACTATTAAGATAAATTTTAATAATAATTAAGTCATAAATGATAATACTTTATTTTATGACTACATCAAATCTCGTGCACATTTAACATCATGATACTGCTCCTATACTATTATTAAAAAAACACAATTTTTAAAATCTCCATAAAAGGTTATTGTTAAATAACAGGCAACAGCCGACCGCTAGTGGCTATACACGTTAGTAATATTTAACAAATAAATAATATGTAGGTAAAATGTATTGTTTTCTCCATCACAGTACCAGTATACGATTTACTTTAATTTAAATGTAAGAAAATCAATTTTTCTTTAGAAAATAACAAAAAATTAATATACAAGATGAGGCAGTAAAACGGCGATTTTCTAATGTATTTAAATGGTAAAAACCCGTTTCACTATCCCACCCTTTACATTTTAAGGATCTATGAAAAGGTTTTTTTAGTTGCATTTTATTTTGTACATTGTCAATCTAGTAAAATAGAAGTATAATATAGCTTTGAAATAATATAATCTGTGAAGTATAAATAGTTTGTGGGAGATTGCTTTAATGGAAGTATATAATACATAAATATTAATTTTATTGAGAATAAGCGATTATAATTTAAACTATGGAGTACAAACGATTGAAACATGAATCGTCGACCATTCCAACAAAATATAACAAGACATTGTATATGTGTTATTTGGCCCACTAAGTTTTTGCAAAAAAAAAAAAAAACCAGTACAGTGGGGTCGGGGCATAGTGGGGACGGAGCATAGTTGGGTCGGGACATATTGGGGACGGGGAGGTCACAAGTTTTTCAGGAATTTTTAAATCTGAAAGTGATAAAATCACTTTCGAAAAAACGCTTCGATGCAAATCGGTAGTTAGTATTTTCAAGCCAGTACAGTCCAAACCAAGCACAGTATAAACCAGCAAAGTTAGAAAGTTTTAAATGAAGGTTTTGTATTTACAAATGAGCATCAAAGCGTTTATTTGAAAGCGATTTTATCCGAGAGGACTAGTACAGTAGAGTATTGGCATAATGTAATCAAAGCAATGAGGAAACGGAGTGGTCACAGGTCTACAAGAATTATTATAAATAAAAGTGATAAAATTGAATAAAATGGCTTTCAAATAAACGCTTTGATGCTCATTTGTAAATACAGAACCTTCATTTAAAACTTTCTAACTTTGCTGGTTTATACTGTGCTTGGTTTGGACTGTACTGGCTTGAAAATACTAACTACCGATTTGCATCGAAGCGTTTTTTCGAAAGTGATTTTATCACTTTCAGATTTAAAAATTCCTGTAAACCTGTGACCTCCCCGTCCCCAATATGCCCCGACCCAACTATGCTCCGTCCCCACTATGCCCCGACCCCACTGTACTGGTTTTTTTTTCTTTTTTTTCTTCATTTTGATTTCATTTTATTTTATTTTATTGACTTAAAT